>NC_068984.1:44080661-44091681 GCF_001194135.2 Octopus bimaculoides | reverse complement strand
TAGATATATATATACATACATACATACATACATACATACATACATACATACATACATACGTACATACATACATACAGACATACACATACATATTGTGTGTGTGTATATGTATGTATGTGTATGTAAGGGAGGCAGAGAAAAAGAGAGAGAAAGGGAGAGAGAGGAAGAGAGAGAGCTAGACTGATTGAGAGAAGCAGGGAGAGGCAAAGTGAGAGAGAGCTACATATTTGGGGAACGATGCTTTGGAAGAAAAAGAACGATAGCTTAAATGAAGAGCAGGAGGAGGGTTAAGAGAGTGAGAGTTAGAGACAAATAGAGTAGAGTCAGTGGTGGGGGATATAGCAAGAGGGAATATGATGATCGAGAATTACTGAAGAGAAAGTGCTTGGGAAGTGCATGAGGATTATGAAGAAATTAAAGGGGAAAAGGGAAAGGGGGGGAAGAAATGAAGTTGATTTAAGGAGTAGAATATTAAATTTGTGTAATGACTGGAGAATCATAATGTATAATAATACCACAATGAGGGTATTAAGATGATGACGACATACGATGGCAGCTATGGATGATGATGATGATGATGATGATGATGATGATAATGATGGGGATGATGGTGGTGGTGGTGGTGGTGGTGGTGGTGGTGGTGATAATTATGATGAAAATGTAGATTATGATGATGACGACAACGACAACGACAACGACAGTGAGGATGATGATAATGGTGGCGGTGGTGGTGATGATGATGATGAGGCGAGAGAAAGGATGTGAGTGTGTGTGGATGTGTGTGTTTTCACGTTTCTATGTGTGCATGTTTGTCTGCATACAGCCTCTATACATATATATGTATATATATATACACACACATGTACACATACGTATGTAGATATCTACATATGCATACATATGACCGTTGACTGGACACTATTCAATTTTTTTTCTCTGTGTTTTTCTCCTTGTCTCCGTATTCTTTCTGTTGAAGAGCGTAGCTCGAAACGTCAAAGACTTTCCGTATTCCCGAGCGTCATACTAATACATCCTTTTGTTATTTACACCACCTGTCCTCGTCTGTTGTTGTTTTTTCGTATATTCTCCCATATATATATATATATATATATATATATATATATGTATACATATGCATACACACACACACATATGTATATATATATACATATTCATATTTCGCATTTGAGTTGTTGCACTGTGTTCTGGTTATTTTTGTTTCTGGATGTACATGTATGTATGTATGTATGTATTTTTGTACTTTTGTGTGCGTATAAGGATTGTATGCACGGATGTATATATATGTGTCTCTCTATCTTTGTTTCCTGCTTATATAATCACCACCAACTGCAGTGATAACAGTCTGTAGAAAGTTCCTAACTAATGAGGCTCGGGATACACTTGTGCTTTGTTTCCCGAACTCAATCCTGGCAAAAGCGTATGTATGCATCTACGTATGTGTGTGTGTGTTTCTGTCAGTCTGTCTGTTCGTCTGTGTATGTGTGTGTGTGTATGTACGCGCACACTGGGCGTGTGTGTAGATGCGTAACAATGATAAAAGAAAAGTACTAAGAAAAACTAAAAGTAAAACAAAAAGTAAAACAAAAAACAGACAAACATGGCAAAGTTATAAAAATGCAACAGAATTTAAAAAAATATATATTCATCAAAGAAGATAACCAAGAATTTCTATTACTTGAGATAGCCGATTTTACCGAGATTAGAATCGTTTAACGGTATTTAGTCTATGTTATTTTGGGTGATAAAGAGTTACATCTGGTCAGGTTAATAGGGTGCTGGGCCGCTAATGGAGGTTTCATCGCATCGGGAAAAATACTTAACTGTCAGTAAGCAGTAAGATTTACTTTAAATACTACAGAGGCACAGTTCACTGCTATCAATAGCGGGAGAACTATATAACAGAGAAGTATAACGTTCTTGTCATTGAATGTAGATTGAAGTGTATGACAGATGAAGTGGACTAAAAGGACCCCCAGAATGCTAGAGGTGCTTATTTTTATCAACCTTTGAGCAAAGTTAAAACTGAAGAGATGTCAAATCCTTTCTAATATAGACACAAGGCCTGAAATTTGGGGGAGGGGAATAGTTGATTACATCGACCCCTGTACTCAACTAGGACTTAATTTATCGACCCTGAACGGATGAAACGCAAAGTCGACTTCGGTGGAATTTGAACACAGAACGTAGCGGCGGGCAAAATACTGCCAAGCATTTCATCCAGCGTGCTAACGTTTCTTATTTCTTTATTGCCCACAAGGGGCTAAACAGAGGGACGAACAAGGACAGACAAAGGGATTAAGTCGATTACATCGAACCCAGTGGGTAAATGGTACTTAATTTATCGAGCCCGAAAGGATGAAAGGCAAAGTCGACCTCGGCGGAATTTGAACTCAACGTAAGTGCAGACGAAATACTGCTAAGCATTTCGCCCGGCATGCTAACGATTCTGCCAGCTCGTCGTTTTTGAAGGGATGTCAAATCGTGATATTGAGGAAACTGAGTTTATTCCTACCTAAATACTCAGAGTCGTGTATGAGACTTCACCAACGCTGCCAGCTATTTCAATATTTGTTTCTCACATAGACACAAGTCCAGAGACTCGAGTGGATAGATTAGTGGATCAATTTTACAGCGGAACGATGAAAGACAAAGTTAACCATGGCAGTGTTTGAATTCTGAACATAAAGTGCCGAAAGAAATACTTCGTAGCATTTTGTCCGATGCTCTGATTCTATTAATCCATTACACTATATTCCTAATGGAGAGACAAAGAAATCACTTGATCTTGTAGCTTGACAGTTAGTGATTCTGATGCAAAAGGTACACTAACACTGACACGGATGACAATTATAAGAGTACTTCGGTAACTAGTTGTATTTTCTAAGTGTTTATTCACAAGAAGAGGGCAGCACCTATGGCCCTTGTGAATCCCGAGACTAGTGGGAGAATGTTATCCTCAACCCAGAGATCTAGACTGAATACCTGTATCTATGCACCCAAGGCCCGAGTCATCGTGTGAAACAGACAGAAGATTAAGTTTACCGCTCTTGAATACGGGTTACAAACAACAGGAAGAAAAGCTCTAAATGATCTAGTACTAAGGAACAAATACTGCCAAGCAATTTTTCAGACGCTTTAATGATTCTTCCAAATCACTGTCTTGTTAAAATACCAAAACAAAGAAAAAAAGAAAGAGAGAAATATGTTGATGTATCTCAGTAAAAATGTGAATCTGCTCCGGCATCTTACTGTACATCAACATTCCGATATCAATATTCCTTTTAATCCTTCCGGAGTCGATAAAATAAGTACTACTCCGTCGATAAGATCGACCACCCAACCAAAATTGCTTGACCTTGTTCCTATGTTACAAATTCTTATTAAACACTAACTATAACCTTGCCTTTAAAAGAAAAAGCCCAAAGACTATCATGGGAGAGAAAGCAATGCTCATGTTATCTGTAGGATCTTTCAGATAGGTGAAATTGGTGTTTCATTTAGAATATCTCTAAATCAATATTTGTAGGTAAAGTGTGGGTGGTGAAGAAATTCCAAGTAGTTGCAGTTCTTGTGAGGAAGAACTGGGTGAAGACTTGTGCCGGTTTGAAGATGTAATTTACGGCAATGGGGATAACAGGAGGAAGAGGAGGAGAGATAGGTATGGTTCTTCGTTAACTGTTGTGTGTAAGTAAAACACCCCTATTGGTTGGCTCCTAGTGGACTGTGCCACAATATAAATGGACATGCGCAGAGATTCATTTGAACAGTGTAAAGCAGAGAGCTGCGTATTGTCGAGGGTTATTACCAGTATCTTGAATAGAAAGATTTACAAGGACATTATCATTATCTCGTTATATCATACGTCGAACGTGCGATACAACATTGACAAACTGCACAGCAACCAGGTTCAGATTAAATTCGTATGCCATTGGAAATTTTGTCCCCTAATTATATCATTTGAAATTATCATCCCAGAGTTTCAAACTTAAAACAATTTTAAGAGATGGCGATAGACAAAATAATTCTACACGTTGCAATGTAGCTTCAAATTTCGAGGCTCACATCGCAGCGATGTCTTTTATTTACCTCTCAATAATTCGAAAATAGAGAAAACACTTACCAGTGATATTCTAAGGTTGGTCGCAAGATATCGTTATTGTTAGAGTATTGCGGTTGAAGGTGTATAAATATGGATATCCGGGTGACTATGTGCAAATTTTCAAATGCGTACGTAAACAGGTGTATATGTGTATATCTAGCCATTTCTTTGTATGAGTGCGCCTATGCGTGCTTGTGTGTGTGTGTGTGTGTGTGTGTGCGTGTTTGTATGTGTGTGTGTGTGTGTGTGTGTGTGTGTGTGTGTGTGTATGTGTGTGCGTGCGTGTGTTGTATAATGAGAGATTTGATTTTTGTATGATGAGGATTCGAATTTTAATGGTCTGACTTTAAAAAATTCCAAAAACCGAAGCAGGAAACATGCTATTGAAGAAAGAATTTGCCTATTAACTCTAGTAAGAGGTCAACAACAGAAACAAAAAAAGATATTCCGGGTTACCAGAACTATTTCATCTCACTCTGGCTGTGACTGACTGTTTAATTTTACTACTTACCTTCATAAACCTACACACGTTTCAAGATTACATGTTTGTATAGACGTCATTTCGTAAAGTGCACTTCCTAACTAACACAGCTTGTCTTATCTGCCTGCATCAGTAGAATCGAGAATTAAAAGTGGAGAACTTGTAAAATCTTTGCCCGCCAGCTAAGAGCGATTCATATATCGCAATTAATATTCTTTACAAGCCAACATGTAAGTAGGCATCCCTCATGGAACTTTCTAGTAGCTTTTCATTATAGATATCGTTAGGGTAATATTACACATAAATTTACCTCACTACAAACTTGATAAATACTCTCATAAAAAGTAATACAAAAATAAAAGAAGAAAAGCAAAAACGAAATATATACTATTTGCAATGTTTGGTTAGTGTTGAATGTGAAAAGAAAATTTAACTAAAAACATTTCTTTTTCATGCGTTTTAGTTTATTTTGTTTGTTTGTTTTTGTTTGAGAGAAAGGCAGAAAGTAAAATGAATGAGGGATAATTTAATGTTTCACTAAGATACAGGGAGCAATAATTATTTGTATATCTTATCCAATAACAATGGCGCAGTTTAGGTTCATAAAGTCCACATTCTAAGGAACCACGACGCCACCCGGAATATTCGTAATTAGAATATTTTGAAACTGTTGCCACCGCTTCCACTACCTTGTTCGTTAATAGTTTTAAACTTAGTCTTATTTTATACTATTTTTTCAATCCCACGCAACATTTACAAACTATTAAAGCAAAGCAAAAAAAAAAGAAAAAAAGCAAAAGGACAAAAAATATTCCGAGCACTTATAAAGGCGAGAATGTTGTTCAAAGAATCTTGGCTAGCTTTTAATTATTGTAATTGAGTGGGAAGAGAGTTTTAGAACATTTTAAGCAAGAACAGAAACATTGAAAACATTATCCAACAGAGCAATGCCGTTTTGTGTCCTTTAGCAGCAACAAAGATATATATTAAAAAAAGATGAGAAAGAGAAAATAATAATAATAAATTGTCCCTCCCCTTCTAAACATGAACAACACGCAACCAGAATTCTCGTAGATCTCTTGCCATTTCTCTTTATCTCTTCTGGCAATTTCACATCATCGTCATAACAAAAAAAAAAACTGTGACATTAAACAAGACTGTACTTCAGCTCCCAACAATTGTTGACCGTAGTCCAAGTGACACCCACACTGGAATACTCTTCCCGCATCTGAGTTAGTGTTGTTACTGCCCACAGATATTCTAAACGACATCAAAAATTAACCTAATTGAATTGACAAAATGGTATTTCACTATCAGACTCCAGCCTCTGATCCACATACTTGCTGTTTCCTTACTTTACCTTTTTTACCGCTGCTACTGCGACATTCATAGTTAGTTCGGCTCGTGCCACATGTACACAGAGCTCACCTCCATATTGTTCTTCCTCACGGGGATTCCGCACTAAGCACTTCGATCAGCCTTTCCTCTCCAGGTTGTCGATATCTGGATTCTATTTCTGTTCATGTTTTCTACCAACAACCTTTAAACTTAATCTGTTCAATAGAAACATCAGCAGCGTCGACGACATCGATCTCAGAGGGTTATGAAGGCTGCCATCACCGCTCTTTCTCCAAACCAAACTATTAAAAAAGCTGGCATCATGTTTATTTAATTCACTCAGTTATCGTGATGAATTACGAAATTAAATTTATCCTACTCAACTCATTGAAAAACTAATTTCGATTACTGAGTAACCAATGTTTTAGCCTTAGCCTTCGTGAATGATAAAACAGTAAAAATGATTACGACGACAGAAAAATATCAACACAGTTAACATTTCTGAGCAGGAATAGTCTATTGTTGTAGCTGAAAATAGGTTCCATAATGTATACATCATTGATCTTTCATATCGACTTTTCAATAGGTTGTGATGGAGATTTTGAAAGTTACAGCCAGTCAAGTTGGAATTGTGATAGCCTAACAAATCTTTAAATCTTCAACCTGAAAATCTGCTAAGTTTCAGGTTACAAACCTGAACTTCGTCCAGTCATTGTGCTATACCCCTATGCTACTTCATTGCCAAGGGTCTAGATAATCTAACTATAAATATGTGCCAAAGTCAAGTTAA
This sequence comes from Octopus bimaculoides, assembly GCF_001194135.2. Classification (NCBI taxonomy): domain Eukaryota; kingdom Metazoa; phylum Mollusca; class Cephalopoda; order Octopoda; family Octopodidae; genus Octopus; species Octopus bimaculoides. Next base: position 44,084,952 of record NC_068984.1, on the reverse strand, counting down.
ATTTATTGATACAAAGAGCATAAGAATGCATAATTGACAAGCACATGACAATAATGGTAGGACGTTGAAACAGTAAAACGCCAATGTAGGACGAGAAAATAAATGGTTTCTAGGTTCGAAAGATAACAGTTAAGGTCATAGTGCAATATGCGATAAAATTTCGTTTCATAATTGTATCCGCTTAAATAAAAGGCTACTTCACTTCTCTTACACCACCAGTGCACTTAGAAAAGGCTTCAACATGGCAGCATATCATCTTATACTAATAAGTATGAGATTTTGTTTCCTTACAAAACTCCACTTTTATGAATCTAATAATAAAATAACGTAATGGGTTGTCCGGAAAGTTCGTGCCGATTTATAGTAGCTTACCTTTCGACTTATTTGACATGAAACCACCTCAATTCTGGGAAGAGAGTATTTTCAAGTTAAAGGAAAGATGGAGACGCATTGTGCAACACAATGGTTCATATTTGGTTGCTTAAAATGTAATGGCGAATATTTATTGAGCTTTTTCTTTCCTTTAAAAGTGGCACGAACTTTCCGGACAACCCAATATTATATTGTAGTGGGATATTGAAACGCGTTTATATATATAAAAAAAATGAATCATAATAAGAATTTAAAAAAAAGAGAAAAATGGATATTTTACATAGATACTAATCTTACCGGAGGCTTTCTTGGTTAGAAAAAGAAAAAAATAGAAACTGATGATTCTTAATTTAATTTCTTTGATCAAATTACCCATCCAGTGGCAATCATAAGTCACCACTTAATGATGAATATAAATGTTTGTTTAAATAATACACAAATATTCATACTGTCAGGATTATTGTGAAATGTAGTTTTATATTCAGCAGAATGAATTTTCCCACTGGTCATACATAGGCATTGATTTATTTTAAAGTAACTGGTATTACTATGAATTACATGTAAGGTAAATTCTTTGACACAGACGTTGTTCTAAAGTAAAAGGGAAATAAATTAAATTCTCCACTAGGATATATACTTGTCTCGTGAAAGAAATTCAGTATTCCTTTGATAGCGTTGTTGTTGTTGAAATTTCTTTATATCGTGTAAGTTTTGGACAGTGGTGTTAGAAATGTTTGATACATTGATCTGGTTGTAGCTCTGCAATAATGTAAGCCAAAGAAACTCTTACCAAGAACGCGGTATCTATTTACTGATTGGTACATTGACCGAGCAAATGAAAACTAGAGAAAAAGTAAGTCGGTGACGATTTGCGAGCTTTCAACAACCCTGTACAGTTACTTATAAACAACTACTGTCAGTATATATGGTTTCTGTTGAGAGCAGATGTGTGAATGGCATATTATAGAACTGATGTTCACTTAGCAAACAAGCAGTTAGTAGTTTTCTAGCCAAATGCATAGAATAACACGTATCAACAACATGATGAAGATTACTCTATATAAATACCATCTTCTTGTCTACTAACAAGAACTACAATGAAATGTGAACGAATGCTTCCCAAACTCTGCAGAAACGTTTTACACCGGGTATAAAAACTGTAAACGAAGATGGGTAGAAAGAGAACGGATAGATAGAGTGAGAGAGCTATATAAATAGAAGATGGTCACGAAGAAAGGGAGAGACGTGGTAGACATGTATATGCTTGCAAATATGCACTTACGCATGCAATATCTTTTAAGTCTTTCAAGTTATTTTTCGTATTTAAAGATTCACAAGATACTTCTATGTATGTATATATACATGCATGTATGTATGTATGTTTGTATGTATGTATGTATGTTTGTATATGTATGTATATGTATGTATGTATGTATGTATGTATTTATGTATGTATATATGTATCTATCTGTCTGCCTGTCTGTCTATTTATCTAGGTACCTATTTGCACTGCACAAAAATTCAGTCGTACCTACATGCATGCACTTATAAATGCGCATGTACACACATATACGCATGTGTGTACATTTACCTTACATGTAATTCATAGTAATAGCATGTGTGTGCGCGCGCGTGTGTCTGTCTATCTATCTGTGTTTATGTATTTATGTATGTCTATACATAAACTAAGAATACCTGAGGAACAACGCCGTGTTAAAGTAGGAGCAAAAATAATCAAAACTTGAAAACTTTGACCTAATCCCGAAGCAAATCCCAAAGGGAAAAACAGATAAGGTATATTAATATATCTGATGAAATATATTATCTCAGACACGTATTTCAAGAATAATGTCTGTCGGATCCCTTGTTTATATTGTTGATGAATGCCTTGTAATTTATGTTGATAAAACATGAAGATTAGATTATATAATTCGGTTTGCAAAAACAAACTACTAATCTGACACAACTTAGCGGTTGCTTGTTGACGATATCAGACACTAAATCTAAATGTTAGCCAGTCTGGAGAAGTACCATGACTAACTTTAATGTTCACGCAGGATATAAGATGGAAATTTAATCAAGATATATCTGCATACAGGATTTTTAAATGATTAGCAAGGAATTAGTTTGATGCTTTGACTATCAGTAGCCTAAATATTTCTCCTAAATCTCAGTATGAATATTACATGAATCCTTTTGTTGCTCTTGTAAAAGAAAACTTGTAAGTAGAGAAAGTTACACCAGTATATTAGTATGGAGTGCAGATGTTCTCCAATACATCACTTTGTTTATCACCTGGCTCATCGGTAGCTTTGGATGAGTCATTTTGTTGTGAAACTTCAGACCGTTTCTTTCCCAGTAATTTCGCCTCCTCCTTCAACCAGCCTTGGAAATTCCAGCAATGATAATAATAATAATAATAATAATAATAATAATAATAATAATATTAATAATAATAACAATAATAATAACTCGATAGATATGACAGGTTAGCTTGAGAGGTTAAGCAGTTGTGGCCGATGAAAAAAAGGTGGTAGTGATGCCAATAATTGTCGGAGCCCTGGGAACAGTGAGTAAAATCTTGAGAAGTACATGGAATAAACAGGAGCTGCAATAAGGGTGGAGAACTTGCAGAAAACAGCACTGCTTAGAACCGCTCGAATACTCCGGAAAATGCTCGAAAATAGACGGTGTTACCTTAGTTCACTGGTAGAGAACAGCTGACACCGTAGTACATCTTTGTTAGAAGCTGTGCAAAGATAATAATAATAATAATAACAATAATAATAATAATAATAACAATAATGTTGATAATAATAATGATAAATATCTACAGTTTCCTGTGCGTATTTTGAATTTCCCTCAAAACATAAACAATCAGTTTTAAAACCTTAAATATCTACACCTTTTGTGAATATCTATCATTTTTCCTTTCCCCCGAGTATTCGAAAACGTAAACATCCTCTTTATTCCAAAAACACTACAGTATTCTCTGTTCGAACAGACAAAAGATCATCTCTTGTAAATTTTAAAAACTTCATATCTAAAATTTTCTGCGAAATAAAATTTACCTCCCTTTTCTTTTGGTTCCTTTTTCCCTGAATATTCGAAAATGTAAACATTCTTTTTATTGAAACAAAAAAACAAAAAAATGAAAAAACACCAGTTTTCTCTGAACGGACATACCAAACGAACACCTCAAATAGTTTAGAAAGTTTAATGTCTCCAATTTTGTGTGAACATTTGTCTTCCCTTCTTCCCTGACTAACAGAATATGTAAACATGCCTTTTATTGTAACAACACAAATGTACGATAAAAAATTAAGGAAGTAAGCACCGGCCAATATATAGATACTGCACAACTAAAAAAAACTGTAAACCACAGCAAAGCTTTTAAGAAGAAAAGAAAAATTCCAAAAGAAAAAGAAATTCAGAAATTCAAAAATGCAACAAGGTGAACATCTCTTCATCCTACTATTCCCCAGAACTGGAATATCTACAATTTCCTGTGAATATTTTAACTCTCCCTCAAAATAAAATTAGTTAGGAAACTTACATACCTACAGCTTTCGAACACATAAACGATCCCCCTTTTTATCCTAAGAACACTACCATTTTTCTCTGTGCGGTCATACAAAAGACCATATTTAGTAAATCTTAAGACTTTACTATCTACACCTTGTTTTCTTTTTGACTCTCCCTGAGTATTCGAAAATGTAAACATCCTTTTAATTGCAAAAGTCCTACTGTATTCTCCAACTGGACAGACAAACAAACATCTCAAGAAAACTTTAAAGCTTTAATATATTACCCAAATACATAAACACACCTTTTATTCCAACAACACAATTGAATTCAGAAATTCAAAAATTCAACGACGTGAATATCAGTATATATATGTGTGTGTATATAAAATATA
>NC_068984.1:44074872-44080634 GCF_001194135.2 Octopus bimaculoides | reverse complement strand
TGTGTGTGTGTGTGTGTGTGTGTGTGTGTGTGTGTGTGTGTGTGTATGAGTGTGTATGTGTGTATATATTACTATTGTTTTTTCTACCAATAGAACAGGTTGAATTGCTTCTTTTCAAGGCAGCGCTGTCAGCAGCAGCTGGTAGTAGTAAACACATTTGACCTCTGCTGACCCAAAGGGTGCGTGGTTCTTTTGTCTTTATGGCTGACCTCTCCACCATCAGCCGAATATATTTATAGACCTGTAGTCAGTTCCTTCGTTGATACGGTGTATACATTCAGTGCTGATATCAGAATGGAGTTCAGACTGAGAAAGTGTGGTATGTTAGTCTTGAAGAGAGGCAAAATCAAATGTATGGGCGGACTAACGATACCGTTGGGTGAGGTTATGAAGCAGATAGAAGAGACAGGTTATAAGTTCTTGGGGATTTTGGAAATTGATAAATTGATGGAGAAAGAAATGACAGAAAATTTTAAGGTGGAGTACTTGCGCAGACTGAGACTGGTCCTTAAGTCAAAATTAAACGGATGGAATAAGATTGAAGCTATCAATACACGGCGATTTCACTCCTTAGATATAGAGCTGGGGTATTCGCATGGACAGTAGGCGAACTAAACAGCTTAGACAGAAAGACAAAGAAGTTGCTAACTAGATATGGGTCACTTCACCCAAAAAGGGACACAGACAGACTGTATGTACCAAGAAAAAGAGGGGGAAGAGAACTTATTGGATGCGAACACAGCATTAGAGCAGAAGAAAACAACAAAGCATGGTATGTAAAAAATGCCACTGAACCGCTATTACTAGATGTAAGGTCAGGCATGAGTAGGATGAAAGATTGCAAAGAGAAAGGACTATACAAAAAATTGAAGACGAATGAAAATGAAAATAAGTGGGTAAAGAAAAGAATGCATGAAGGTTGCCTTTCAGCTCCTCTATACCAGAGTAGAAGATATCACAGGCATCATCAGCAGCTGTCGCCAAATGTCTCCGAGGTACTTCCTGCAAGAAGGATTGCCTTGACGTATACATCATATACATTTCAGAACCTGAATGTATTCACACCATTCAAAATTCATGTGGAACATTCCAATACAAAGAGTAAATCGGTGCAAGCATAAGAGACCTAACATTGTTCCATGGGACAAGGAACAAAAGTCATGCACTGTTGTAGAGGTTAGCTACCCAGTGGACGTGAATGTACCGTCCAAACGTTCAGTAAAACGGAAACATTTATGGTGAATTAATGCGGAACTAACAGCTCTTGTACTCTGACTATAAGTTCTCGTTTATACCTATAATTACAGATGCATTGGGCTATGTATCTACAAATTAACACAAAGCCCTTGGAATACTAGGTGTTTCGAAGAAGGAGCAAAAGAAACTGATGCGGTTTTTCCAAATCCAATTTATTAGTGGCACATTGAAAATTTGTATTCCAAAGATTCTCCATCTGAGATTTATTTAGATGAATAGATGCGTACACTTGAGTGTGTGCATCGACAGCTCAACCAATGCAACAATTCAACCACGTCTTTACAAATACCAGGAACTGACTTAATTCAAAAAGTTTGTCGTTTTGTTAGCGACAGGCTTTAACTCTCTTAAGAACAACTTAAATAAAACTCAAAGAAAAAAACATAAATATGCGTGTGTGCGTGTGCCTTTTGTGAATACGTATGTTTATGAGTTGAGCTGTAAGCCGATGCAAGTCATCTTATAATTATCCGAAAGTGCAGCATGCTAACAAAAGACGATCTCTGTGGAATTGATGCAGTAAGTACTTACATATTATGCAAGTGAAGTGCTATTAAGATAGCGTCACTTTCAATCTGCTAAATCATGCCTGTCAGTCACCTTATTTTAATTATTTACGCAATAGGAATATGGAATCAGTCACATATCATAATTTGTAATATTATTTTATCATCTCTCAGTCTTCGAAAATTATTAGCCACTATCAATTGGCAAATTATGAATATTGTTACAGAAACAGAAGAACAGACATATACATACACACGTGCAACTAACACAGTACGAATATTATATTCAATCATATACACACGTATACACACAGACTGATATATTATAAAACGCTGCAATGCAGCTATGAGTAGAACGAAGGAATATGATCTTTTCCTCATCTGAAGAAGCTGGCTGTCTACTTCGGGAAAGTTGATCTCGGCTCAACGTCTCTCTTGAATGTGTGAGATTCGAAGCCTGTTATAATTATTGTTGTTGCTGTTCTTATTATTTTACTGCGTAAGCGAGCAACCTCGTCCAGCGTCATAATACAAATTGATTTATTGGCCGGAACACTTGACCAGATATCCACGAGTTCCGTCACAAACAAATTACATCAGCCGCCAAAAGATGATGTTTCCCTACAATTATCGATTCAAGTGTCTTGTTTACAATATTTAAGAGGCTTATCTTTCCATAATTTACCACATATCAACGGAGATTACATTTTGGCCATTTTTCAATTGTATCTTAAAGAAGTGTGATAAGTGAAAAGATAAAGTATTGGGCTTTTGGATAAGATGTTGTGAGTCTATTGTATAAGCGAGAATTTATTCTTTTTAGTATACACTTTATAGGAGATTTTGCGTGTGTTTCCAATATATGTATGCAAGTATAATTGTATTAGTATATTTTTCATGGAAACTACATTGGAATGTTATTCATTCGAAAGAATAAATACATTTTTGCGCTTCTACAAAGCTTGCCATACTGACTTGGAAGACAGTAGTTCGACTATAGTAACGAATAATTAGACAAACTATCTGTTTGAGATAAACGTTACATATACATTTATGAAAATGGATTAGTACGCAAGTCGAAATAAGAAAAAGTGAAAAGCATGAAGAAAAGGTGATAAACAATATTTCAACATTTATAAGGCGGCGAGCTGGCAGAATTGTCAGCACGCCGGACAAAATGTTTGGCGGCATCTCGACTGTCTTAACGTTCTGTGTTCAAATTCCTCCGAGGTCGGCTTTAACTTTCATCCTTTCGGGATCGATAAATTAAATGCCAGTTGAGTACTAGGGTCGATTTAATCGACTTAACTCCTCCTCCAAATCTGGGGGTCTTGTGTAAAAATTTGAAACCAATATTTCAACATGTGTGTGTGGTGTGACAGAATCGTTAGCGTGCCAGCTAAAATGCTTCGCGGCATTTCCTCCGTCTTAACTTTCTGAGTTTAAATTCCACCGAAGTTGATTTTTCCTTTCATCCTCTCAGGGTCGATAAAATAAGTACCAATTGAGTGCTGGGTTTATCTCTTCCTCCAAAATTGCTGACTTTGAGCCAAAATTTGAAATCAATATTAGGCACATTTTTAAGGTGGCGATCTGACAGAATCGTTAGCGCGCCAGGCAAAATACTTAGCAGCATTTCGTCCGCCTTTATGTTATGAGTTCAAATGTTGCAGGGACTGACTTTGCTGATCTTCCTTTCGGCTTCGATAAAGTACCAGTTGGACGCTGTGGTCGATATAATCTACTTACTCTCTCCATCGAAACTGCTGGCCTTGTGCTAAAATTTGAAACTAATATTATTCACAACTTTACTGATTATACGATGAATTAGACTATGAAATTTGTTAAGTGGCGTTGGACTTTAAAAACTAATGCCCAATGTATGCTATAATGTAAAGACTGCTGCACCGTAATCATTTTTTCAGCAAAATAATCATGCATTGTGATTCCTCGAATGCAGTTGTCAGTTGATCTGAAGGATACGTGTCGTTTACATACTTTTTTTCTTTTTCAAAATCTTTCTGGAGATAGATTTTATAATCTTTTTAAAAAATTCCAAACCCATAAAACCAGCAGAAAAGTTCTACTCTGCAATCTACACCTTACCTACAGTACTATCTACACTGAAGGATTCAAGAGATATTTTCGAATGAGGAGTCTTCTAAGTATGTAGAATGAAAACTGACATTGAAGAATTGAATAGCATAGTCAACAGAACCGGTTATCTACAGCTAGTAATTATAGTTTACAAACGAAGGCCAGAAGGAATGATAAGCTTTGAAAATATCGATCAACTCAGACACGTCACAATGACAACTCCGGCAAAGAATATGAACTTCAACCATAACAAAGCATGATTCTGCCTGGAAAGAAAGAACCATTGGAATTAAATTGCACAATGTTTTGGCGGTTTCCATATATTTATACACATGTGAGAATTGGACACTGATTAAAGAGATCAATAGAAAAATATAAATCTTTTAATGTCAGGAATACTCTCGATATATTGCACAGGAATTGCCAACGCAACAGAAATATTCCAGTGTATACTGGTTATCCTTGCTTGCAAAGACGATGATAACTATATTGTACATACACGTGTGTGTGCGTGCGCGCGCGCGTCTGTGTGTGTCAGTGTGTACTTTATCGGGCGTGTTTTTGTGCATGTTTGCGTGTGTGACTACGTGTTTGAATTTCATTCTTACTGCTTGATAATTAAAATAATCTTGTTTCCATTTCTGTAACTTAGTTGTTCAGCAAAACAGAACGACAGAATAAGTAGCACACTTAAAATAGTAATGCAAGTTGATTCAGTCGGTTAAAAAACAAAGATTTTTCTTAAGTACAGCTAGGTGCCAGATATCTCATTCCTTTGTCATCTCCTTCTCAAGGCACAGCGTCTTGAGATCGGCCTTCAATCTTTTGTCCGATATCTTCCTGGATTTCCCTCTTCCACAAGTTCCATCCAGTTTATGTAACTGCCCACATCCATCTGCAACAACATATGATGCTCATCTCTCTTGCACACTACATCTAATTCCTCTCATACCTAGCTTTTCTCTCAATACACAAGCGTTCTTTTGCATTTGTATACTGACATTGCACATCCAGCGGAGCATACCAGCTTCATTCATCTCTACCCTTGACATGTCCTCTGCAACTAAGGCCCACAGCTCATTAACATGTAGAATACAGATGGCTAGACTGTATGCTACTCTGCCCGATACTTTAAGCATTTCAGTAGTAATAACTGATGGATCAGGAGCTTTCCCTGCCATATCTTCAATTTTTTTTATCTATCATACTGCTGTCGACTAGGATAGCTGCTTCTTCCGTTCGGTCCACATGAACGAGACTCCATTTTTCCCCTTTGTTTTTCACATTTAATAGCCATTCATAGTAGCTCTTCCACAAATCTTTCTTTTCAGAATAACAGAATAACTGCAAGCATACCACTCTCAACTTGTAAACACTTCTCTCCAAAAACATCTCGATTCTATCTGACGCAGTCTGTCAATCCGGAACGCCACAAGTTTCTGATCACGCTGTAAGGTATTTGCAAACATCTTCCTTTCTAGTTCTGCATTGGCTAAACAAAGTATAGCTTCCATTTTAGCTATCTGTATTGGTTCTTTGCTACCCCCGGTTTTCCACTCTTACCCAACCCGTCTTTTGTCTTTTATCACCCTGTCGACTCCTCTTCCATCAATGTGTTACTCTTGGTCTGCCTGGGTCTGGTTTTGCTCCAAACAAAGATTGTCCCGTAAGAACTTCCATTTGTCCTGTATGCCATGTGCCTCTGTCTATTCCACCTTTTCATTAAAGGCCTCGTTAAGAACATTTCTAAATCTCTGTACACTTATTGGATTATGAACAAAATAGGATGCTTGCATTCTCAACCTTGATACTCAGCAAGTGGCCGGTCAAAATTTACTCTAAATTAAAAACAGAAAATCATAATTACACACACACACACACACACACACACACACACACACA
>NC_068984.1:44072487-44074410 GCF_001194135.2 Octopus bimaculoides | reverse complement strand
ATATATAAATTTCCATTTTCTTTGATATGATTAAGTATATATATATATATATATATATATAGCCTAAATGACAATCTTGAGAAATTAGGTTTCTCAAAACCAGACAGGAGAAAGCTGATTCGAAGACTACAGATCCAAGCCATCACTGGATCTGTAAAAAACTGTGAGACTTTCCAGAAGTTTATCATCTAAGTATATATGGACATGTATAGACATGCAACTATATGTGGTCTGATCAATAAGTATCCTAATTGTTGCTATAGTAACTAAGCTAAAGCACGGAGAGTAAAGCTGCTTGGCACAAATTGACCTTGAACTCTGCTGTGCATGCGCATTAAGTTTCAACGTTCTAGTTCCCTTCCACTGTATACAACAGTGCTTAGAAAGAAGTGTGTAGCGTGTGATCGTCGCATTGACTATGGCAGAGAAAATTGAGCAGAGAATCTGCATCAAAGTTTGCAAAAAAGGTTGGCGATACCTGCCCAGAGACCTACACAGGGTTTTCAAAAAACTTTCATCGTTCTTGACACAAGCAAGAAAATCTAAAACACGAGTGTTTTTGTTTTTTGTTTTTTTTGCTCATCTGCAAGCAGTTTTGGCACAAACTTGGCAGACACGCGTTTCATATCCAAATCTTCAGTGATAATGGACTGAACTGAACCGTAACTAATCTGATCATCCACTGATAACTTACGGATGGTGATTCGACGATTTCCCATCTGCGATGTTTTTCTCAGTCCTGCTAGTTGCGGGTCTCCCAGAACATTCCTCAATATCGACATTTTTTCGGCCATTTTGGAAACGTCTGAACCTCTCGTACAATTGTGTGCGGTTCATACACTCCTCTCCATACACTTTCTGCAACTTCGCGTAGGCCTCTGAGCAGGTGTCGCCATGACAACTCTATCTGCCATGATCCATGCGATGATCACACGTTACACGCCTACATTCCAAGCACTGCTGTAAACAGCAGAAGTGAGCTAGTACGTGAAAACATAGCGCGCATGCACAGCAGAGTTCAAGGTCAGTCTGTGCCAAGCGGCGTTACTATGCATGCTTTAGCTTCGTTAATATGGTAACAGTCCGGATACTTACTGATCACACCTCGTATGCATGAGAATAGATACATAAAACAAAAGATACAACTCTGCACATATACATACATATAAAAATACCCTGTTGATGTTGTTGGATTTCCTATGAAGTAGCCTTGAATCTAGCTTAGAAACTGACTCTTTCTCTGTTGGCAAGAAATCTTGAAATATAATTGAATAATGACATACATGCAGGCATACGCATGATAAACATTCTCTTTCTAAAAGCAATTTACGATGTTATACTACAATTAATTACAGGCTGTATGAAGAAAATAATATCGACCTTATGAACCTAACTCGATGTAGGATCAGAAATAACGTAAGAAAGTAAAAGCCCACCAAATTGACACAAAACAAACACTGGACATTAAGAACAAGTAGACTTAATTAGAGAATGGAATCTAGTTTAACAAAACCAGGGAATTTCCCTCATCAGCTACAGACCCGATAGCAGTGTGTGTGTGTGTGTGTGTGTGTGTGTGTGTGTGTGTGTGTGTACGTGTATGTACGTGTGTGTGTGTGTGTGTGTGCCTGTGTGCGTGTGTGTGCATATGTGTGTGTATGTGTGCATGTGTGTGTGTTTGTGTGTGTGTGTGTGCATGCATCCTTTGTGAGAGCATGCGGATGTCTACGTTAAGATTTAATATATCGATGACAAAAAAAAGTGATTGAATGCAAATATATAAATATGTATAAGTGGAATTGCATGTTTGTAAATACATGTGGATATATACACATATATTCATTCATACATGTATGTATGTATATCTATATCTCTCTCTATACACACATACACGCTCTCTCTCCCCCCTCTCTCTCCCCCCTC
>NC_068984.1:44070080-44072430 GCF_001194135.2 Octopus bimaculoides | reverse complement strand
CTCTCTCTCTCTCTCTCTCTCTCTCACACACACACACACACACATATATATATACAATTGCATTTTTATATATACATATATGCATGCATACACACTTAGATATACAAAATTATAAAACTGCGTCTATATATACACATGCTTAACCTTGCCATTATACAGTGTCTTGAACTCCGAATTGCAAATATATTTTACTGGAACCTCATTAGTTTAGTGGCGCCAAATGTTGAGAAAAGAACGTGTTTTACAAAGACAGGAATTTCTGAGAAATGAAAACGTTTCAGAATCAGTGAGATAAGCGATAAGATTGTTGAAAATTTCTTAAAGCTTATGAAGTTCCATCGTAATCAGGAGATTTGTTGTAAATTTAAGCACGCCTATTTATCTTATTTAATTATATGAATGTCTGAAAAGGAGAAAATGAAATTTGTAGGTTTCATTTCCTCGCAACAGAATCGCATGTGGCTCTTGATAAAACAAACTGTCAGTAAAATTTATCTTCATTCCTCTTTCTTAAGTTCTTGTCATAATTGAACCCAATTTCTTCATAGTAAATATGGAATCCTGCTGAATCGTTACTTTGTTTTTCCTAATTCGAATTAACAATTGCTTAGCTTAAAGTTGTGGAACATGATACGTAAATTTTCGCTACCAAAGACAAAATGTAGACTTTTAAAAATCTATCATAATTTGCTTTTTCTGTTTTTTTTTTCTTTCTTTTCTTTTGCCTGTTTCCATGATTGGACTGTGACCAAGCTGGATCTAGTTGCAGGATTACTCATCTTTGCCAGCTGAGCGTTTGCTCAAGAACACAACACACCGCCCGAACCAGGAGTCGAAACCACCAAGCTAAGCCATACACTTAAACTTAGCTTATATTCAAGGAACAAAAATAATTTCTTGTCACGATATATGTTAATTTCTGTTCCAATTAGGATAAATGGAAATGGTTATGTGTATACGGTAACCGTAATTTCTTATTTTTCCAAGAACACTCTTTACATGCTCGACATACTGATCATGACAGTCTCTTCCAATTAATATATCATCCAGGTATGGAATGCTAATTTACAGTCTGCAAACATCGCATCCATAACCTGCTGAAAAATTGCAGATGCGACCTTTAGACCAAACGGTAATCTACTGTATGATATTTATATAGTTCTTTATACGCATTCATTGTTAGAATTTTCGAGCATTCCTCATCTAATTTAATTTGCCGGTACACATCGGACAGATCCAGTTTCGAAAATGTCTTGTCACCGTTAAATTTTGCAAAATTATTCCCCGCAGGAGGTAGCGGATAGAGGCACAATTTTAGACAGCCATTCAAACCAGTAGAAAAATCGGCACACACCCTGATTTTGATATTCGTGTTTTTTCATACACACATTTGGTGCTTCCTATTTAGAACAATCCACTTTTTTAGTAATTCCAATTTTCTCTAGTCTGTCTAATTCTTCAGCTACCTGTTTTATCGCAACGGAAGGTTCCTTTTATATTGGGTTTGAATACAAGAACGACGTGTTCATTTATTTGGAAACACATCTCAGTCTTAGTACTGAGACCTAATTTATCCGACAGCACTTCAGGGAACAAGTTTTTAAATTATTTTCTTCAATTCAGCTGATGCGTTATCTTTACTGATGGGAAAGCCATTTATTTTTTTGCAGTACAGACTTATGCAGTACAGACTTATGCAGTACAGAGGTCTCATAAGTCAAATAACTCCATCCAGTCCGTGCCGAACAGATTGGTTGCACTTTTTAACGCGAAAAGTTCTATCCGATTTTACTTTTTTAAAAATTGAATGAAATTTAATAGTATTTTAGAATGTCTAATGGAATTAAAAATTATTTTTACGTATTTGTGTACATTTAAACTAATTAAATATTATTTTATAGAATAATAGAATTAAAATTTCTTTGATTAAAACCCTTTCTAACAAGGAAGTATCCAAAGAGCATTTGAGGCACATAATGCCTTATGAGTACAAGAAAGTAAACTCTGCAGCCGAAGCGACTTGAAACATGCACTCAGTTTATGGGAAAGAATGCTTGAATGAAAGAACTTGCAGAAGATGGTTTGCAAAATTCAGAAGTGGAAATTTCAGCCTTGAAGATGAACATCAAACAGGACGTCCAGTTGAGTTTGATGATAAGCTCCTTGAGGCATTACTTGAAGAAAATCCTGCATTATCAGTTGAAGAATTGGCAATAAAGCTTAGTTCAAACCATACAAGTGTTCAACGTCATCTTCAACAACTTGGAAAGGTTCCTAAACTTGGAAAATGGGTGCCTCATGAATTGTCCGAATGCAACCGCAAATCCCGAGTTGACATCTGCTCTTCTCT
>NC_068984.1:44066272-44069700 GCF_001194135.2 Octopus bimaculoides | reverse complement strand
TCAGAGTTCTTCGTTTTGAAACCAAAAGAGTTTTACATTGATGGGATTAAAAAGTTTGTAAATAGATGGAAGGAAGTCATAGATAATCAAGGAAAGTACATTGATGCTTAAATTTCAATTAAATATAACATTTGTTCACTTGTTTTCTTTATTCAAAATTCGGATAGAACTTATGGGATGACCTGATATATAACTAATTTTTATATTATTCAAATTGTTTTTGTACTAAATAATTATGTACTACGTTTTTTTCATAACCTATTTTCAAATTTCTAATTGTTAATTAATAATTAAAAAAATGAATTTTTCTTAAAGTTCAAAAAGTATTGTGAGTTATTTTCTATTTTTCAATCGAAGTAACAAGTAATAACAAATAGAAGTAATAACGTGTAATAAAACTTTTAGTCTTAATAAAAGCTAATATTTTCTAAATCTAAATATTTTATTTGAAATTTTATCCGTAGCTGCAATATTTTAAGTAGAAATTTTAAGTTGTCCTGAACCTTTTCAAGTGTAATAATTTGTCCTGTAATTTTCCAGGTTTATAATCTTAGGAATATTATTTCTTTTTCTCGCATGTTCTATGTAATATAAATTATACGTACATAAATTATACGAACATTTCTTATTCCGTTCTGGATCACAACTGTCTGATCAACGGGAACGTGATATTTTTGTGATGTTTTTGTACTTTAATATATATTTGTGTGTGTGTGTGTGTGTGTCTCTGTGTGTGTGTGTGTCTGTGTGTGTTGTATGACTTCTAAATATTATTATCATATTAAGTCTTCCGAAAATGTTGCTGCCTCAAATCTGTTGTATGGTATCCACTCCCTAATGTTGTTTATCATTACTCGTTGCTATAGTAACATTGATATAATTTGTAGTCATTATATATTGATATCCTGACGATGTACGTCAGTATAGCAATATTTCGGTGATGTTTAGCATATGCACTATTTATTACTATTTAGGAGCACTCACACCCTATTATTAGCATATATTCAAATATTAACTAGAATGAAGTCTCACATGACACAGTTCCCTAACTACATATCTCTCTCATTCTCTCTCATTCTCCCTCTCTATTTCCCCCCTCTCTCTCTTCATATCTATCTATCTATCTATCTATCTATCTATCTATCTATCTATCTATCTATCTATCTATTCATCTACCTACCTTCATGTCTGTCTGTCTATTTACCTGTGTATCTGTCAGTCCATTTATCAATCTATCTGTTCGAGCAAAATATAATGATACACACGTATGTAAAACTTTCAAATAAAATCTAACTACTTGTTCAAATAGATACATAATAATATTTTATGTCTTGTCCGGATACGATCGTGTTTCTACTGGAATGCCAACCATAAAAGTTTTGAGCGTGTGATGCCTCATTAGTAGAACAAGAAAAGAGTTGTAAGAAGAGTTTACTGTTTATAGATATCACGATGTAAAACCAATGATATAAGGAAACATAAAATAAAATAAAAACAAAATACGCTTTTAAAAGTCTTTACCATTTGCTTTTAATTGACTTTACAAAGAGTCCTTGAACCATTGAAATTAACATTAAAAATGTAATTTAAGATCTAGAGTTTATGATGTATTTATTTAATATATTATTTGTTTTTATTTTCAAGTGTCTTTTCAGTGTCTCTTTCTTTATCATTAGATTATTGGTTTAAGCCCGATTTGTTTTGTTTTTTTCTTTCATTTCACATTCATTGAACTCTTCAACCTGTTTTACAAGTAAAATATTTTCGTTATAATTGTGAGGTACTTATTTTTATAGTTAGTATAAAAGCCAATTTCTCAAAGTTGATTTTTAATTCAATTTTTATTGCTAATTTCAGTAATCCTGGCATTCATTTAAAAGTCTTTTACACGTAAATTTGGATATAACAGTAAACATTATGTAGATTTATATTTCATACCCTCTTGTGCACTGGGATTTTAGACCCAAAATCCTTTTCTCACTCTAGTTTACAGGAATGTGTTGCAAATACAATGTACACCGCATTGTTTTAATCGTTGCTGCTCCGTATACTTATAATAATTTCTATTACACTTATAATCATTTCTATTACACTTATAATCATTTCTATTAGGCATGAAATTTGGGGGGAGAGGGGCTATTCGATTACAACGACTCTAGTATTTGATTGGTACTTATTTTATCGCTCTCGAAAGGATGAAAAGCAAAGTCAACCTCGGCGGAATTTGAAATCAGAACGTAGGGGCGAAGGAAATAACTCTAAGCATTTCCTCCGGCATGCTAACGATTCTGCCAGCTCGCCGCCTTTCGTTTACTTATGATAATAAATTACAAAATCCAATCGCAATTCTCATTGTTGTGTCGCTGATGATACAATATACGTTCAAAGTAAATAATTATACCACTTTAAGATATCTTAATTAGTTTAAGTAGCATTAATTGCAAATTTAGTATGTTAAATTTAACGTCTTCTACTTAAACTCAGGCCGACCAAAGCTTTGTAAATGGATTTGATAGAAGGTAACTGAAAGAAGCTCGTCATATATATATACACACATATGTGTGTGTGTATGGTGTCCCACTATTACCGCTTGGCAACCGGTGTTGGTGTGTTTATATCCCCGTAACTAGCGGTTCGGCAAATCTTAGTGATAGAATAAGTACTAGGATTCAAGGCAGTGTTCCATTGTGGCCCTTTACTGGACTCTCGATTGTAAAATCACGTTTCACATTCCCAGACCGAGCGGTGCGTTTTATGTTTCATATTTTTGAGATAAACGTTTCATTTCATTTCACGTTGCTCCAGTCCACTCAGTTGAAAATGAGCACCGGTAACAAACTGAAGATTAATTCTGGACTGACTGGTATTCGTTTAGAAAGGAGCATCAGATACTCGGTTGCTTATATCATGAAAAGTAAATATGCCAACTGAGCTTGAAAAAATCGTGTCAGACCTGGCCTCGCGAGTTATACACCTATCCTGTCTCCAATCCCTTATTCCTTTCGTTCTTTCTTTCTATCTTTCTTCCTTCGTATTATTCTCTCGCAATGTTCTCCAGTTATTCGTTCTCATCTTTACTTTACCCCACTTACTTCAATATTACTTCAACCTATGGCTCTTGGTCTCGACCATCTCATATGGTCGCTCGTGTGTGAGTCCCGTTCGCTCTATCAGTTTATTCAGTACATTTTCTCATTTCTTTCCATCATTTTAAAACTTCGTAATTTTTCTCCTCCCACAAGACGCACGCACACACACACAAACATACACACCCACGCATACACATACACACGCGCGCGCAAAACTACAATATATATATATGTGTGTGTGTGTGTGTGTGTGTATACATACATACATACATACATACATGCAGATATATATGTGTGTGTGTATGTATGTATGTATATATATATATATATGTGTGTATG
>NC_068984.1:44058829-44062982 GCF_001194135.2 Octopus bimaculoides | reverse complement strand
ATATATATATATATATATATATATATATATATATATATATACACATGCATATGCACGCATATACGCATGCGTTATGTGCGTATAATGTACATGGACACAATAGAACCTGTACAAGTTTATGTTCACACGCTCTTATAAACACACGCGGATATATGCACTCACATATGCACATTTGCAAATACAAATATAAGTTCATATACATTCGCACACGAATTCACGTACACGCACGCACATAAACAATCATACATACATACATACATACATACATACATACATACATACATACATACATACATACATACATTCAGTTGATTTAGGTACTTAAATTGATGCACCTTGCTTTGTCGTAATATGCACATCCAAACAATATCAAGTGAATATCGGACACGGTGCATAAGTGCCGGCCACGCGATATTCTTGCAGTGTATGCAAATAAAACGACTCAGCTTAGTGAAGGGATCCGCTCCTGGCTATTCGGACATGTACTTAAAATACTTTCTATATTTCCGAAGAGCAGATTCCAGGATAGGGGAATAAATTGTAAATGTGTAACAAAGAGGTACAGGTGTCAATTCATTACGGCCGTTTCAAGCGATTCCATTAATTGATTAATGAGAAATTTACATCATTGCGAAGAAACCATTTTCCTCAGATGACTGCATGAACTTCAAGCATAAAGAACAATTCGACTGATTTAATATAATTACACCCCATGGAGCCAAAATATTTACATTGATACTGCTGCTATTCAGTTGTTAGAATGAATTTACCAAATAATGTATATCGTGTCAGAACACTTAAAATTTAGAGCTTAGTAAAGGTTATAGTAGGGGGAAGGAATAATTGAAAACAGTGACCCAGTTACCTATACTTCGATACAATAGAGGGAGGATTGTCTCCTATTGTCTAGAATTTAAATCTTATGGGAGCTGTAATTCTATTCCGGTCAGTGGTGATTAATTAATTAATATCATGTCGGCCTACTAAATTATCATGTGTGATGGAACGATACATCCAACTTCATCTACAAAAATGGGTAAGGCCTGGGGTAGTAATAAAGAAATGATTGATGGGGAAGGGCTGATAAGTAGAGGAAAGGATAGGAAGAGCTAATACTAGTTATTTTGATTATCGTATTAAAGGGGAAGACCTTGAAAACTACTGGAATGAGTATTAGAATGTAGGGCTCGAAATTAAATTCAGAGAATAAAAAGAGGTGCCCAGTACAATTTAGCATATTTATAATGTTATAGCAATAAATATAAACATTAAATATATAGGTGAAGAAAAAATTATATTTAAAATTATAATAAAGAGATAATTTAAGATAGAGTATAAATAACAAAACTTTTCCTGGTAAAAAGAGTAGGTATAGAATTTATAACAGAATTACTTACAACATGAATAGATACTTATAATATAAAGTGAAGTGATATTAGAACAATCCCACATCCTTACGGGTGATTAGAGATATGACATAAAATAGGATCTAAGGTATAGGATAAATAGATTAGAGATATTTGAACTATATGAAGGTGTGGATTCAGATACAACATTTAAAAATATTTAGGGATCTTTTCTGTTTGATTGCCAGCGACTGCCAGCGGCAATATTCTCTTGGAATTGATTTCGTATTCAGTGTAATGATACACTTTTATAGGCTAATTAATGACGTGAAAGTAATTTTCGTTATAAATCAATAAATAAAGAATTTTTAGTAATTAAAGTTTGAAAATTCTGTTAAATTTAGTCAATTGTAAGCCACAGACACATTCATAGCTGTTTCGATAGTAAGAAGCGGAACATGAGAACTCTTTTGTCTCTCAACGTGCCTATTGCCATAGTAACAAGCGAATCCAAGCAGTCTTTGAAAAGTCTTTTATCTACGAGGAAGCACGTGTTGACAAATTTGACGCTGTGTTCTGTGTGATTATGGCAGCAAGCTCCAGTAACTTCGCTTCTATTATGGAAACATTGAAAACAGAGGAGGATATTTTAAAAAATAAAACCGAAAGTTAAATTTTGCTTTTTAAGCATATTTAAATTGTAATTAAATATATTCAAATTGTTTGTTTAATGTCTGCTTTTTTTGTTGCCATTGAGCATTGAGGTGGTTGTGAGGTCTGCTAAAAATAACAGCTAAATAAGATTTTTTGGATAAATCTTTTAAATTAAAGTTTATTCGCTAACATCTCGCTCAGAGATTTAAAACTAACTGTTTTTCTCTTTTAAATCAACATAAACATTTATTTAGATGAAAAAAAATTACCAGAGAACTTTCATCTAATTCTTCTAAATCTTTCTGTTAAAAATTATAATGTGTTTATCGCATGTAACGTATTGTTTATCACATTTGCATTAAACACTGTACGGAGTACTAGTTAGTATTTGATACGACTGAGAATTTTGTGGAGTCTACAATATGGGAAGTCTGTGGAAATTCCAACCGTAGACCATTCCACGCCATTAACCTAAAAGTGAAAGGAATGGTGTAGTGAAGTAGTTAAAGAAGGAAGAGGTGAGAAACCGCTGTGCAGATTGGTTGCAATGTATCCAACAGGGATAAATTGTCGCTTAAAAAGAGTTTGTAGGTGATTGGAAGGAAAGTTTCAAACTTTACTAGTCTTTCATCAGATTTTAGTTATTCACCCACTGCCCCTAGGGTATATGGAAGCCCATAAATATTTGAAGTATATACAATCTTCTGCAGAACTTGTTAGCTTGATTGCTTTTATCGAGTTTGAAAAACAAAATCTGTTGTTTAGCCAAAAACTCTATATTTTACTGTTGGGCTACAAAAACGGTTTTACTGAAAGCATACATTCTTCAAGTTTACCTAAATCTCTATTTATTCTGCTTCTATGTACTTCTATGTAATGTTTCTCTTAATTGATTAACTCACATTGCAAATGTTTGCGCTATTATTCCACTTAGGCAGACCAATTTAGTTCCTCAGGCATTGTGTATACTGTAAATAACTATAAGCTGTTGTTATCTCAGGGGACAGAAAATGAATAAAGATCTCTGATGAAAGTTTAACAAAAGTTAAAACTAGTTCGATCGTTCCATTTTCTGAACACAAATTGGAATACAAAACCCATAGTTTAACTATAGTATACACGTTTAATAACAATGCTGAACATATATTTACCAAGTACACACTCATAACTTTACACTGTATTTCTATTTATCCTATGTGGGATGTGTGCTAAATACATGAATATTGCTCCATCTTCACAAATGATTGTCATTGCTTTGAGTTTCCTCTTTGCCAATAGCATTTCTGACATTCCGTGATCTTTCTGATGACTACTCAGTCCCGTGTGGTTTGACGCATAGGTGACAGGCGAAAGTTGCAACTTCCGTTGGATTGATTAGATCATTTTATGAGATTCTGTTCCTTCTGGACCGCCATGTCTCTTCAGATCCTAAATCGACTTGCAAGCCTTTTCACACACTACATTCGTCGAATCATCCGGTCCAGGAGGATATACGTTGGATACAGTTGATCTTTCATAGAACTTGAGATGGTTGGCATACGCAAACTTGGAAATGAGCACGCGGCCACAAGCTTCAATTTTCAACATTTTATGTCCTCGTTGGGGTTCTAATAACAATCCTTTCGAAACCAGGGCCTTAGGCTTTGGATATATGGGTATGTAGGCATGCTTATTGTTACTGCTTATTATCGTGTTTCTCCCTATTTAAGCAACACACAATATAAATATTTGCGCTATACAAAGATGCATTGCTTAAGCCAGTCTAAAGCATCACTCTGATATGTTCAACCACACATATTGCATAACTTTTCACACAAAACAATTTATGTACAATGTGGTTAGAAATGAAGTGGTACAGAAACATTTGTAAATTATAATAGATTTGTTATATACATTCTTCGTCTCCTTACATGATACTCTTTGCATTTCACCAGTGACATGTCTGCAGTTTTTGCACTAGTGAACTTGTAATTTCTCTCAAAGTTACAGTAGAAGAGTGAAGATAACCGGGAGTTCGAGTTGAATTAGAAATACAACGATCCTCAATCAAGATCTACAACACTATCTACATGTATATATATATTATATGTATATGTATGTGTATACTTATATATAATAATATAAATAATACATACATACATACATACATACAT
>NC_068984.1:44054315-44058280 GCF_001194135.2 Octopus bimaculoides | reverse complement strand
GAAAGCTGACCACAAGTCACACGAGAGCAGAGAGGATGGTGGAGGGAGGAAGTGGAACAAGGAGGAAGGGACAGAAGGGTGTAGCAGTGAAGTAGAGGCCAGGACAGAGGGATAGATAGAAAGATAGAGGAAGACAGATAGATAAATAGATAGAGAGGATGGTGGAGGGAGGAAGTGGAACAAGGAGGAAGGGACAGAAGGGTATAACAGTGAAGTAGAGGCCAGGACAGAGGGATAGATAGAAGATAGAGGAAGACAGATAGATAAATAGATAGAAATATAGATAGATAGATAGATAGATAGATTATGCATATATACACACTCATGTACATGCCTACATATATATGAATATATACATGTATATATGGGTACATGACGTCAAAAAAAAATGTGAACAAAATGAGAAACGAGAACATAAGAGTGAGAGAGATAGAGAGGGAACGGTGAAAGAGAGAGAAAGGGTGGGAGAGAAAAACCACTCTTCCTCCTTGACTCTCGCTTTTCTCACTCGGCTATCTTTCTTCCACTTCCTTCCTAAAGACAAGACATGCTTTTGCCTGTCTCTTCTTAAAGCTCGTTTTTCCAGCGTTAACAACTTCACCTCGTTACGGCTTAACAAGCCTCACCGTTTGTTTTTGCTGTTTTGTTCTTACTGTCCTGTTTTTGTTACCACTCTAACCCTCCGCAAAAAATCCTAAATTTGATTTAATTTGCTTTGCGGGAAGGACTGTTTTAACGAAGTCGCGTCTTGTTCCTACCGACGAAACGCGGAGGGACAACTGATGAAGGGAATGTTCTTTATGTTGCCTGTCTTGTTTCTCTATTTGTTTCTTTGGTTGTTCGAAACAAAGTTCGTTTTCCATGCCTTTGTCTTTTATGTTCTCGTTTCTCATTTTGTTCACGTTTTTTGACGTCCTGCACCTATATATGCATGTATATATACATATATATGTAGGCATGTACATGTGTGTGTGTGTGTGTGTGTGTGTGTGTGTGTGTGTGTGTGTGTGTATGCATATATATATATATATATATTATTTATATTATTATATGATCGAACGCATCCATTTCCAAGTAAGTTTTATACTTATATATATGTGTGTGTGTATGTTTGTGTGTATGTATACATATATGTATATATATATATATATATATATATATATATATGTGTGTGTGTGTGTGTGTGTGTGTGTGTGTGTGTGTGCGTGCGTGTGTATATATATATATAATGCATTCTATGTATATGTACGTACGTGTGTGTGTGTGTAAAATTGGTATTGAACCACAACACATTTCTTCCAACCATTTCGTTTTGTCTTTACTCGCCTATGTTTGCACTGCACTTTTAATCTCTTGATATCATAATCCTTTATACTTTACTGCAGATGATTCCATTTTGAGTTCCGCTCTTTGATCTATCTAATAGAATCTCTCCAGATATCCAAGATTACAATGGTGTCGCTTTTATAGCCGTCTTTATTGTCACAAACGTATCTTCTGGTGAACGTTTTTCCTCAATCAGAAGCTATGTCTGGAATAATAGCATATAACATCATACAGACCATAAAGAAAAGATTGAGACCAAAATAGAAAGAAACATCAAAGCCTCATAGGTAAAGCGTTTGGTA
The DNA here is from genome assembly GCF_001194135.2 of Octopus bimaculoides. Classification (NCBI taxonomy): domain Eukaryota; kingdom Metazoa; phylum Mollusca; class Cephalopoda; order Octopoda; family Octopodidae; genus Octopus; species Octopus bimaculoides. The sequence goes on along the minus strand of NC_068984.1, from coordinate 44,056,652 downwards.
ATCTACAAAGCACTCTCAAGATATTGGAAGAATAAGGAGAAAGTTTCTATCTGGACCAGTATATCTCGCTACCAGCGGAAATCAATCTGTTGGACTTACCTGCAGAACTAATTAGACCGAACTATCTGTTTGTGAATCACCGTCATACTAGGCTAGATCAGTAATTATTCCAATACCGAAAGACTCAGGATCCACTAAACGCATCAGTCAGTGCAAATAATGCACAATCCTTCGTCGTGTCTTGCTACAGAGATCGCGGACTGGATATTTAACCTAAAGACCTTCACTCAGAAGGCGTGAAAATTCAATATCCCTCTGTATTTACCTTTCGTATGCTACAAGACATTCGACTCAAAACGATATAAGAGTGGAGAAGGATTAAAGAATGGACAAGAATTCGCTGCATAATTATTCAGTAGAAAAGCTCGTAGGAAAGTTCTATGACTTTTATCCTATGATGAGTGTATATTCCAACATTTAGCCTTTATTTGAGGGCAAGGAAGACAGAGGACAGATAAAGATGTGGCGTTCGTTATATTGCGGAAACAACATTTGACGATCCAATGACGGAAAACAGGTTAATAGTGGAAGTACATGGTTTCTTCGTCATCTAGTATTGATAATACCCTAAGCTGCATTTTATCGCCACATCACCTACAATGGTCCAATGCATACAATTTTAGAAGTAAAACCGGCATCCAACACCAACATCATAATAATAAACATTAGGTGGAACAAGATAATGATCTTCCCTGTCTCGCCATCTGAAGAAACCATCAAACGATTAAGTGCCAGAAACAGTAGTCAAATCCCCTCCAAATCACACCTTACCGACTGTTCAATCTGGAGTAAATTGGTAGTAATTACATTCCACTTACCCCTCCTCCTAATCATCATCATCATCATCATCAGTATCATCATTGACAATTATAACAGTATGAATAGTCTTAACATGTATATTTAACATCATCATTAGTATTAATAATTGTTATTGACACTATCAGGACAAAGAAGAACAACAACCAACGCCAGCACGACCACACCTGCCATAAACACCTGCAGCAACTTCAGCAGCAACACCATATCACCAGCACATCCTTAACTGCTTCATTATTATCACAAACAGCAAAAAATATTCGAAAAACTAACAACAAAACGCCAAAACCCATCACAACTGGAGCATTATTATCCTCATTTCCCCATCAACCAAGAAAAATATATTAGTTTTCACATGAAAGAACTCCTATTCCTGCAAATAATAATAATAAGAATAAGAATAAGAAAAAAAAAAATAATAATAGCAATAATATTCCCTTATCGGCATAAAGAATTGAAACCCAGTTTTCATCGCTGTCCAGGGCAGTGGGACATTTATAATTGCCGTGTGTTTCGCTGCAGAGCAGACTATCAATAAATGCAATCATTAGTAATCAATAATCGATTAGACATGCAAGAGGAAATATAACAGAATAGTATAGCTCTAGGGAACACACACGGTTTTGTTTCAGTGTTACCATTAGTTTGGGATTCGGTGTGCATGCGTGACTATGATTCACTATATACATACGCGTGTAAACCTGGGACTTGCGATATATCGTGTGAGTTTGCCAATCGTGTATAGTGCATACATACATGCATACATACATACATACATACATACATACATACATACACACACACACATACACACACATACACACACACACACACACACACACACACACACACACACATATATATATATATATATAGATATATATATACCCGCGCATCTATGTATCTATTTCTGTCTACTATATTTTTTACAATGGTGTAATGAGAATGCATTTGTGCGTTTTACGGATATATGTATGCTTGTATGTCTTACTAAGTTTGCGTATGCGCAAATATTGATGTACGCACAGACACACGGTCGTATGTGTGCGTGAATACATACATATACATATGCATATATATATATATATATATATATATATAATATGTACGGCGAGGCTGCGTGGTAAGAAGCTTGCTTCCCAACCACATGGTACCGGGTCCAGTCCCACTGCGTGGCACCTTTGGCAAGTGTCTTCTACTATTGTCTCGAGCCGACCAAAGCTATGTGAGTAGATTTGGTAGACGGAAACCGAAAGAAGACCGTCACAAATATATATGTGTATGTATGTGTGAGTATGTGTGCGTGGGTATGTGTGTATCTATGTTTATCCCCCCACCCACCATCGCTTGACAACCGATGTTGATTTGTTTACGTTCCTATAACTTAGCGGGTCGGCAAAAGATACGGATAGAATAAGTAGTAGGCTGAGTACTTATATATATATATATATATATATATAT
>NC_068984.1:44049978-44053932 GCF_001194135.2 Octopus bimaculoides | reverse complement strand
TATATATATATAGAGAGAGAGAGAGAGAGAGAGAGAGAGAGAGAGAGAGATAGATAGATAGATATACAGACAGACAGACAGACATACAGACAGACAGACAGATAGATAAACATATATATATGTCTGTGTTTCTGTATGTAAGTATATACACACACATATACACATACATACACACACACTCACATACACTCACACGAACATACATACACACAAACACACACATACATATATATTAGCATGAATATTTTAAAAAGTTGACACGACAGCCTTTTTGATGAATTTCTATTATGTCACATGCACTTTCTAAGACTCTAGATTGATGGCGAAACGAAGCAGAGGATATATATTAATATTACTAAACTATGTGCTATGTTAAGATGGCCCTGAGCTTCCTCTAACATTAGCAGTATGAGTTGCATATTAGTTACGGGGGAATTAATATTGAGGCAATGTAGTTCACTATTCCGTTAAAATCTTGTTAATGCATCGATAGATAGAACTCTAGAGAATGCACTTCACTCGTGAATGTCGCTGTGTATTACATTGCAATCACTTCAATGTGGTAATGTAGAAGTTAGAAGCATTTTGAATGGTCGTTGAGGCAACGGTACTAAAGAGTTATCGTGTATGTGTAAGTGTATAATATGAATCAAGGAAAATGACGCTTAAATATTTAGCTTCATGTAATCACACACAATTATACATATGTGTCTGTATCTGCATGTATATTAATGGATACATGTACGTATATGTACATTTTTAAATGCATGGGTATATTAAGTAATCATTTCTGATATAGGTACAAAGGTCAGAAATGTGAGGCGAGGGAATCGACGATCTCATTATCGATCCCATTATGTGATTGGTAGTATATTTTATCAATTTGAACAGGGCGGAAGATAAAGTCAACTCAGAACGAATATATATTAGTAAGTAATATTGTGTAATAACAGTGGGGGCTGTGGAATTTCCGCGCTTTATAAATTTTCATATACTTGCATTGAAGACTAAAGCTCCGAGCTGCCAAGATCATTAGCAGCTGGACAAAATGGTTTCCGCTCTACATTCCGACTTCAAATGCCGCCTAGGTCGGTCGATTTTCATCTTTTCGGAAATGATAAAATAAGTACTTTTGGAGCACTGGAGTCGATCTAAACGACTAATCATCTCCCAATAAATTTCAAGCCTTGTGTCCATAGTAGAAGGAATGCTTATTCTGAAGCATGATTTATGCGAGAGCTTCACAGTATTGCTTTCATTATGTTAAATGTTACGGATATGCCTTCAATTTCGTGGCATAGTTAAGGACATTTATAGCATTACACACATCGCAACAAAGGAAATTATATTATAGATAATAAAATATATAATAAATAAATATAGATTCTACGGGTGAATCATACGTACTCACTAGAAGCACAGTACTATCAAAACCAAATTATTAGGTTGTCCAGAAAATTCGTGCCGATTTTTAAAGGAAAGAAAAAGGTCAAAAAATATTTACCATTACATTTTTAGTCAACCAAATATGAACCATTTTGTTGCACAATGCGTCTCCATCTTTCCTTTAACTTGAAAATACCCTCTTCCCAGAATTGAGGTGGTTTCATGGCAAAGAATTCATCGAGGTATCTTTTTACGTCATCCAAGGAATTGAAATTTTTACCATTAAGACTATACTGCAGAGACCTGTACAAGTGGAAATCCGAAGGAGCAATATTTGGTGAATATGGAGGGTTGGGTAACACATCCCAGCCGAGCTGCAGCAATTTTTGTCTGGTTCCCAAAGAAACGTGCGGTCTTGCATTATCATGTTGGAAAACAACACCCTTCCTGTTGGCCAATTCTGGACGTTTCTCTTGAATTGCTGCTTTTAACTCGTCCAGTTGTGTGCAGTATTTCTCAGAATTAATTGGTTTTATAACTTGGGAGAAGCTCACAGTACAGAATTCCTTTCCAATTCCACCAGACACAAAGCAAGACTTTTTTAGGGTGAAGACCCGCTTCTGGGGTGGCTAAGGCTGGCTCATGTCGCTTACTCCAGGATCGCTTTCTCTAAACATTTCGGTAGATATTCCATTTCTCGTCACCTGTTACAATTTGCTTTAAAAAAGGCGCGTTTTTATTCCGTTTATAAAGTGAATCACAGATGGAAATGCGATCCAAAAGGTTCTTCTCACTCAACTCATATGGTACCCAAACACCGTGGCGATTTGTGTACCCAAGCTTTACCAGGTGCTCATGATCGACGGATTTTGATAGGTTGAGGCTTTCTGCCAATTCTCGGGTTGTGCAATGTGGGTTATTCTCAATTAATGACTTGATTTGGTCATCATCTGTAGTGGATGGTCTGCCTGATCGCTCATTATCAATAAGGCTACAATCTCCAGCTCAGAACCCTGCGAACCACTTCCGTACAGTTCTTTCGGATACAGAAACATCACTGTAAACTCCTCATATATCTTTGGTTGCTTGTGAGGCACTTTTACTTTTACGTAAAAAGAAAAGAATCAAGTGCCGAAAATGAACTTTCTTATCTTCCATTTTAAAGGGTTACAGAATTAACACGGGTTATAGGAACATAAACCTTCTTCCACGAAAAGATAGCTTAAATTGTGCTCTGCATGGAGGTGTAGTCAAACCCTATTTTATGGACTCAACTATGTTCTAAAATAAGTCGAAAGGTAAGCTACTATAAATCGGCACGAACTTTCCGGACAACCCAATATTATTCACAAATATTTAAAGTACCAGAAATAATAACAAGCAAAAGAGCACTATCACTTTGAGAAATGTCTGTTTTTGTAGCATGCTCATAGTCTTCAACTTAATTATGGGTTATGAACGCAAGATAGTATCATAAGTTTAAGGGCAGTTAATAGAGATTATATTTAAATAATACTTGAAAGCAATAAACGAATTTAACAGTTATTTCAGAACTAACATTTTATGAAAAATAACGTAATAACTGATTTAAAAAATAACTTTTAATAGATAAAATGTGAGAAATTAAGTAACACCAAATGAAAACATTTTATAGCCACAGTTTAATGGAATTTTGGATATAATTTCTACACGTAGTAAGTATAATATTTGAACTTCCTTAGACAAGTCAATGATCTATTTGAAGTAAGCACATCTTGTAAAATAACTATTAAGTTAAACCATCATATTTGCTTTAAAAAATGTTTGAAGCAATAGCTAAACCAACACAAAACAGATAATGTCACGAGAAGTTATAGATATTATCAAACATTCATATTTCTGTTAACAATAACTACCTTAAGTTTACGATGAAGAACAACAATCAATTTAAGAGAAATAATAACTTTCCAATAACTTTTTCTAATAGATAAAACACTATTTTTAATAGAATACTATACGGAAAACATTTAATCGCTTTACAAGATGTAACACTAATACATTACATAAATTTCATTATGGAGAAAATCACTTGAAAGCCTAGCTTATATTATAACTTTAATCAAATAAGACATCTTAGGAAACACGCATTTATTAATACGAGTTCAGTAAATTACAGTCAATCGTAATATAAAATATTTGAATAAATTCAGGAGCATAAACGATCAAAGTATAAATCATTTTCTATCTTTCATGGTATTTTAGATCTTGTACTAGGTAAACTTCTGCCCAATAATCATGGATGAGTGTCATTCTAAGTTCTCGAAGAGTTATCTGATATATATTTGCTGCTAGCCAGAAGATGTTACTTGGAAGATGATGCTAGGAAGATGATGCTAACTGAAGCGTTTCTTTGGAGGATGTTGCAATTTCGCAGACGTTGCTTATCCATCCATCCATCCATCCATCCATCCATCCATCCATCCATCCATCTATCTATCTATCTATCTATCTATCTATCTATCTATCTATCTTTCTATATGTATCTGCCTGTCTCTGTCCATTTATCCGTCTATCTGTTTGTCTATCTCC
>NC_068984.1:44047583-44048561 GCF_001194135.2 Octopus bimaculoides | reverse complement strand
AGCCCTGTGTGGCTAATAAAAGAAATGTATCTATCTATCTATCTATCTATCTATCTATCTATCTATCTATCTATCTATCTATCTATCTATCTATCTATCTATCTATCTATCACACAAGTGTGTGTGTGTGTATATTTTTATATATAGTTCGCAGATGAGATCCAAATGTTTTCCGCATAGAAAACACTTTGTAATGCTCAAAAGAATCAAACTTGGACTCCGATGTCTTTAAAGGAGGTCATTCCACAAGGTAAAGAAAGGCTATGAGATGGATCAAGTTCAGCGGGTATTGAGGCAAGAAACAAATTAGATACATCAAATATATTAAAGATTTGTTTATCAGCATAACTGCCGCTATATGTTCACATGAGTCCCTCTGTGTGTGTGTGTGTGTGTGTGTGTGTGTGTGTGTGTGTGTGTGTGTGTGTCTTTGTATTTGCATTTGTCACCTCTCAGTGCTTAACAAACGATACTGGTTTGTTTACACCCCGTAACCTAGCAGTTAAGCAAGAGAGAGCGATAGAATAAGTATCAAGCTTTAAAAATAAGTACTGGGACCGATTTGTTCGACTAAAGTCTCAAGGCGGTACCCCAGCATGGCCGTAATCCAGTGACTCAAGAGATAGAAGACAAAAATTGTAAGTTGTATAGGTGTAGTCAGTCTCTTGGTACACTGGATTTCGCCAATGGATGCACAGGATCTACAGCCAAGTCCTAATTTGCCTGATAATACTATGCATCTACAGGCGAAAATGATTTGACGAAAATAAGATACTAATCTGTGCTATAGTATTGAGTGCTCCATTTTCCAGCAGTCAACCAATGAACACTAAGCGCATAGGTGTATCTATCTATATATATATATATATATATGTATATATATATATATATACACACATACAAACAAAACAAATCACTCACAAATACAGCACACAGATACCCGGAAACTACATAAACCATACCCATATACACACACAC
>NC_068984.1:44043271-44044717 GCF_001194135.2 Octopus bimaculoides | reverse complement strand
AGGAGCTCCCAGGGGCAACCTGTCTTGAACTCCTCTGTGATTGCCTGGAGGACTATGATAAATAAGAGGGGGCTGAGGACGGAACCTTGGTGGACCCCTACCTCTACCCGGAATTCATTGCTATATATATATATATATATATATATATATATATATACAGAGTGCATTCGGGCTAAATTTAAAGATTTTTTATTTTCCTTTTCTCAGGAACAGCTTGATGTGTTAGTGAGGTATCGGTGATTTATTGGTAAACAATCAACGGCAATGTATGTGTGTACGTGTGCGTGTTAAAATACATATACGAGTGGGTGCAAGCACGATTGCTCTGCTTTGTAAATCCCCACCCACCATAGCTATAACATTCCAATCGTATCTTTTATAGATACATATATCTACTACTGCTGTAACTGCTGTCGCACACGCACGCGTGTGTGCATACGTATATGTGTTAATATTTGTGCTTATATGTGTGCATATGTGTATGTATATGTGAGTATATATGTGCATGTGTGTATATACACACATCTAAGTTAAAGGTATTCATGAAATGCTGAAGTATTCTTTCCTACTTTAGGCGCAAGGCGAGAAATTTTGTGCGAGGGGGGCCAGACGAATAGATCGACCCCAGTATGCAACCGATACTTAATGTATCGACCCCGAAATGATGAAAGACAAAGTTGACCTCGGTGGAATTTGAACTCAGAACGTAAAGACAGGCAAAATACCGCTAAACATTTCGCCCGGCGTGCTAACGATTCTGCCGAAGTATTACCATTGTAATATAGTTTGTTGGTAATTCTGATGATTGAACAATAGCAACGTTTTCAATGCCTCGTTGATAGAAATCACCCGATTTCGACTCGAAAAATTGATCCAACCAAGCTCTCAAATCTGCATCAGTATTGAACGAAACGCGGCGCATAGCATTTGAAAGAGATTGAAAAAGGTGGAAATCCGCTGGTGCCGAATCAGGAGAGTACGGCGGGTGTGGCAGCATTTCTCAGCTATGCGTTTGAATGGCTTCCTTGGTCATATTGGCGATATGAGGTCGGGCTTTGTCGTGCAGTAGAATAAATAGCTCCATGCTGCTGATTAGGTCTTTTCTCTTGAATAGCCGTGTTGAGTCGTTCTAGCTGTCGAACATAGACTTCCGCGTTGATCGTTTGGTTTCGTTCAAGCAATTCGTAATGGTTAATCCCTTCCCAGTCCCACCATACGCACAACATCGTTTTACGCGGATGAAGATCTTGTTTCACGCGCAGTGTCGCTTGTTTACCTAGGCTAAGCCATTCCTTACGCTGCTTCATATTGATGTACAGGCACCATTTTTCGTCGCCAGTAACGATTCGGTAAAGAAATCGTTGCTTGTGTCCATGAGTTGTCCTTGATAGATCGCTAGCCACTACACATTCTTTATTTTCTCTCCTTGTTTCTTTCTGTGTTCCT
>NC_068984.1:44042003-44043008 GCF_001194135.2 Octopus bimaculoides | reverse complement strand
AAGAAGAAGAAGAAGAAGAAGAAGAAGAAGAAGAAGAAGAAGAAGAAGAAGAAGAAGAAGAAGAAGAAGAAGAAGAAGAAGAAGAAGAAGAAGAAGAAGAAGAAGAAGAAGAAGGATTGGGCAGCCATATGCCCATTCCAACACTGGAGTAAGAACTCCTATTTAAAAGAGCGAGTGTGAGAACTCCGAAACTCAAATTGATTAAATATTGTATATTTGACATACTCATAGGTAAGTGATTCAGTGACCCACGTCTGAGAACGCGAGAGAAAGAGAAAGAGAAAGAGATGAGGAAAGAGAAGTGAGGTACAAACAGTACAAGATGTAAGTTTTAAAAAAGCAGAGAAATATAGAAACAGAAGGTGAGAGAACGTTTTGTGTGGTGTGATTTTTTTTCAAAAAACAGAAAACACTTGCTTACTTGTGTCTATAACTATAAAACTTCTTAATGCTAATCCATTTATCAACTAACATGTGTTCTAATGTACTTAGCGTCAGGCACAAATGTACATGTGATGCTCAAAGGAGAGACAACCTACAAGAAATAGCAACTAGATCTCTCTCAAATTATAAATCTCCTATGTGAAAAAGGAAGAACGTATTGCATAACGTGTGTATTATAGATAGGAATTAATTTACAACTACGTAGGTGCAACAAGCTACCGTGACAGAACTGGATTATCCTAATAATGCATGGGATCAATTAGTTTCGAGAGTTATTTACCGAAAAGAACATTTAACCCCTTTTTTTTTCTGTATTTATCATCTTTACCAGTGTTCACCAACTGCCTTTCATTCTTCATGCAACCAATAAATAAATAAATAAATAAATAAAATAAATGAAATAAAATAAAATCTTTCAGAAAACACGTGGTCTTGTATACAATGAGAGAATTTACAGCATGAAATTTACAGCCTTACACACATTTCACATTAGCGTCCTTAATATCAACATGAAGCAAAAACAAAAAAACAAAACAAAATCTGGTGAAAAGAGAGTGAATA
>NC_068984.1:44041457-44041726 GCF_001194135.2 Octopus bimaculoides | reverse complement strand
CATGAAGCAAAAACAAAAAAACAAAACAAAATCTGGTGAAAAGAGAGTGAATAGGTGATAAGGAATTTTTAACCTAAAAATAAATCTCCCCCTGGAATCTTGAAATTTTCCCTAAGTTAAGCATATCGGGTACAGAAGGATATATCTATTTCCGGAACGAAACGATATTTATATATAGATATAGTCGAGTAGTAGACAAAGAAAGACAATCACAGATACATACGCATTCTCTCCCTCTCTCTCTCTCTCTCTCTCTCTCTCTCTCTCTC
>NC_068984.1:44040419-44041337 GCF_001194135.2 Octopus bimaculoides | reverse complement strand
TGTGTGTGTGTGTGTGTGTGTGTGTGTGTGTGTGTGTGTGTGTGTGTTTGTGTGAATGAAAGGAAGTGGTAGAAGTTCAGAGAATTTAGAGAAAAGCAGATTTATTTAGAGTGGTAGTGGAGCGAATCTTTAAGCATATAAAAACAAGATCTTGTTTCTCATTTCATTAGTCTATTTGGTGAGTAAGGCGGCAAGCTGACAGAATTGTTAGTACGTCGAACGAAACGCTTAACAGTATTTTTCCGGCTTCCCCTTCTGAGCTCAAGTTCTGCCGAAGTGGACTTTCACTTTCACCCTTTTGAAGTCGATAAAATAAGTTCCATTTGAGCAATGGAATCGATGTAATTGACTATACCCTTCCCCCTGTATTTCAGGCTTTGTGCTTATATTAGAAAGAAATAATCTATTTGGCGAGTCTTCCTGGGATTAACGATTTAAATTTTTCGCAATTCGTAATTCTTTCTTTTAACAACACAAAGAAGTAACCTCTGCACTTATCAAAGAAACAACCTTGCACTCTAATCTCTCTAGGCATCAGCGACATGCAAGTAAAACCCTTCAAACCATTACAAAAACTGAGCCTAGCAATTAATGATGTCTTATGTTGAAATGCCATAGCACAATCTCCATCCGAAAAGAGAGCTTTCCTTTCCAGAGCGACAAGACGCTTTAGCTCTGAGAAGTTGTTGACTATGTTCAGTCTTCATGTAAGACCCCCAATGGAAGAGTGTTTCCATATATGGATCAGTACTGCAGCAACACACATAAATACCCTAGAGCAGCGTTTTTCAAAAGTTTTTGTCGCGATTCACTGAAGGGTCGGGACCCACAGTTTAAAAAACGCTCGTTTATATTCTGCACTTCGCACCCACTTATGCTTTTTATTTCCTTTTTTTTTTTGGCGACCCATTTTATCTC
>NC_068984.1:44033346-44040409 GCF_001194135.2 Octopus bimaculoides | reverse complement strand
ATTTCCTTTTTTTTTTTGGCGACCCATTTTATCTCGCGACCAACAGAAGGGTCGGGACGCACAGTTTGAAAAACGCTGCCCTAGAGTGTATCCAAAAAATCTCACTCAAATTACCTCCCATAGATATACTGATACCTCACTCTGTCTTTTATAATCCTACCCAATATGTTCCGTTCCTCAGAATTAATTGATTACATACCGCCGCCACCCACAACCACTCTTATCAGACGATTCACAACCTCTCGTCGTGTCTTCCATGCTAGCCATTACACTAAGCAGTACGTCCGATTCTTGCTTTCAAGCATGTCGAACTTATATCATTCTCTTTCTACCCATTTTTCTCTCTCTCAAGTAGTAACGAAATATCCATGAACAACTCTTCTTTCGGAGGTATTCCTCCTCACTAAATCATAAAGAAACGTATTTTTTCATAACTTTCATCAGACGCAAATATGTTATTTGGACTACTTCATCTTTTGTGTTCCTTGTTGTTTGTCCATTTCCTCTGATTCTCTCCAATGATAAAAATGTGCGCATGGTAGGAGATTATTTCAGAATAATCTTGAACATGAGAAATATGGATGTGGTATTGATCTTTACAATAAATATGGATTCCTTCTTGCTTACTGTTAAATGCTGCTTGAGTGGAATATTCCAACTGGACAATATGATGAAAGTATATATTGATAGAAAAATAGTGTCTATTTTGGGAATGTTGCTGAGATTAACAGTTGGAAAATTGCAGAGTTGAAATAATCAAGGAGAATGGAGCGTTTGCTGCATCATCATTGTATTTTTAAAAAGTGTGTATATCTATATTCAGTATATATATTCTGAACATACTGAATATATACTGTTCCATTAGACATAGTGGTTGTTGCGCTTGTTTAGATCCTGGTCAAACCTGTTCAAACAGACCTGTATTCAAAATCATTTAACCACTGACCCTCCTGTCTTTTTAATGGTATTGAGATTACGTTATTCATGTTATCTGTATTTTAAAATCGATAAGCTTTGATTTAAGGATGAAAACAGAATCTATATCGAGGAAGAAATGAATAGAATATCATCGGGGCCTGTAAATTTCTTAATGTTCACACGTAGAATATACATTTCACGTATAGCATGAACTATATGGGTGTGTTACATATGCTACCTGAATTAGTCTATGAGGTTTAGTTGCAAAGTAAATAAAATAGAAAGGTACTGGCACCGTCCAAATTTGTTTTCTTGGAAATGAGAAAGAAACACTCTTAAATGAGTAAAATGTGTTAGTCGCATGCAGCTAAAGCCCATTTTGTCTCTTTAAGAGTTACTATGAAACTGTTGTGGCTAGTATCAAACGTTTGTCAATTGACATCAGTAGATGAGGACAATGAAAATTAAAACTTACCTTTCAAAGGAAGTCGTAGACACAAGTAAAAATTAATTATTCGTTTGATGTACATTACTGTTGCTAATGCTAGCCAATGGCCAATACAAAAAGAAACTAGACAATGTGTAGAATAACAACTTTGTAATTATCGATTACCAGTTGCCTAAAAAGAGTTGTCTCACTATTATAACAGTTGATAAAAAGAATGAGAGTTTAGTCTAGTATGTACGACACTCCATTCCTATCCTGTTGTATGTAAGCCATGGAAGCCTTTCATTCAGATAAGTGTATTCAAGTACAGTTGTTTGTGGCATCAGACACTATACGTTCTTGTTATTCTTGTTAGAATAATACTATACTCTAACTAGAACACTCTAATTTGCTTACTAATTGAAGCTTTCCCCTAAAAGCTTTTTATTTCTGTTTCTTCTTTCAATTGAGGAAATTCAATATCACTAACTACATAAGGTTGGAAACATTTATGCATAAAAGAAATCAATTTAATATAATATGATTGCTGTTGTCTGTGTGAAATGAGCGAAACAATGACAGTCACCTAGATCAGAGTTAATTTCTTCTTCAGCTCAAGCAATTACGTTCAATAATGCCTTCAGGATTCGCGTGAGCATAACTGAATTCTATTTTAAAATAGCTAACTGCAAGTTGTTAACCTAAGGCTGTGGTTGTGCATAACAGAATAGGATGCATGTGTAACTTCTTTAACAGCAAAAAGACTGGGAGGACTTTTTTCATTCTTTTATATTTCCTGTCTTTGATTACGAACATAAAAAACTTGGATTTAGTTTACTGAATTGGAAAGCCCTCTGCTACTTGGTTCCTTTATAGGAATATGAAAACGAACTGTATGAGCGAGAGAAAATTTTATTTTACGAATAATGTCTTCAATGTTAAATTTGCATCTAAGCGTGATTTTCTTAATTATTCTACTTTTCAAGCGAGATAATTCAGTGCTGTAGTTCATCAAAATACTTGTCAGTCCCCAGTTTGTTTGACGCACCACAATTTAATTGTCGATGTTGATGCCATTATCAAGTGGGTGGGACAAAAATTGTTTTACTACATAATTCAAAATAGAACCAAAATAAACACGATTTGTGCGGTGAATACACAGATTGTTCTAAAAGTGAAATAATTTGGGTAGCTTAGTTGTGAGATAACCTGAACACGTTACAGTAGGGAGAGGCGCTTGGAAATTTTCTGAATATCAATTTTTCTATTTTCTTTCCATTTAAATATTAGGGTCTAAATGTGTAACGGTGTTACACGTCGGCGTTTTCAGAAACTCTGAATGAATTGCGCCTACCAATAATACTATTACTTTGATCATTGTTCCTCACACTCATTTTGTTACGTTTCAAAATGTTAAAGAGGCATATTCAATTCTGTGATTTGCATCATTTTCAGAAAGACGTTTGGTTGAAATGTATGAGAGAAAATGATGTTGAAAATAAAACCGTTGGAGCAGGGTGGACCAGGACTTTAGCGTTCTTGTCATTCATTGTGAAACCGAAGTGCTCCTATGTACAAAAGAGGTTGAAAGATCACAGGCGCTCCTGTCTAGAAGAGTAGATATCTAAATAGGGAAACATTATAATCTTTTTGGATGTCGGAAATCGAATTGACCGAAATCTGGATAAATCACCAAAATAACATCTGATGCCAATTCATGGTTTGTGTGAAGGAAGTAAAAAAGGCATTGAAGGTAGGTAATAAAGAAATGAGTGTTGGTGCAAGAGCTGCTTCAGTGCAAACCTACTTCGATCAACATTTAATCAGAAAATGTTCAAAGACTTTATTTTGATAAAAACCAGCGAGTGCCTTAATGAGTGGGATCGAAAGGTCTGGACAGCCAAAACATTGAAGAACTATCCATGAGAAGATATCTCATGACACATTGTCAAAAACCATTCCCAGGTCATAGAAGACAAGAAATATTGGTTTCTGCTACTTTCGATTTTGTCTTGTTGATGTCTTGCACATAATGTCAATATTTATCAGCAATATTTATCAGCATTATCAACCATATCCACAAACAACGAACCCGTACCGAACTTATTTCACCCGCGGGTTAGCCTTCCAAGTCATCACCCCATTAAGTGTTGCGGAATCAGTCAATCAAAAGACATTGAACTTATCGGATACGAGAAACAGCCAGCAAAGACGACGTAATACATACATGCATACATACAAACATACATACATACATACATACATACAAACATACATACATACATACATACATACGTACGAACGTACGTACACATATTGTTCATATACGTCCCGTCCCACTGGTCACTTAATCATTTTTCTTTGCTCATTTTTGCTTATTCATCTATATCCATATTGCTATTTATCTAGATAGATAGTTATGAGAAGTGAGTCCGCCTGCATCTAACCTGATGCGGAAGGGTATTCTGAAATCAACTTTTCTTTTCAACTGTCTGGTCGAATTAATACCAGTCACGTACAAGAGTTGATTAATTCAACTGCTCTCACGAAAATGACGTAGATTTGTCCATATATTATGAGTTGTTATGAGTAAAGAATCCATCATTTTAAACTACAGGCTGGGTTGTGTTTAGCAAAAATGTTAGAACCCCAAGCAGAAACCTTGTGATGTTTAGTTACATTTACTTAAGTTAAGTAGTTAGGTTCGACTTAATTTATTTTATCTGATATTTACAAAATAATACTGTCAGTAATATACTGGGCCCCATTCAATCGTGTGTATCATTTCATTATAATTGTGTAATGTGGTGATAATATAAGAAATCAATCATTTTTGTTTATTAAAGAAAAGATACATCATCTTTAATGAGGGAGTCTATTGTGGTTACCCTTTTAATTCCATGTATTTGTACTTGGTTATGAACTCTTTTGTTGTTCGTAGCAATCTATGCATCATGGCACAATGGCTATGATGCGATGCTGCTCAATCTAGCAATCATTCAGACTTTGACCAAAACAAGGTCAATGAATCTATGCCAGTTAACTATTTTCGATAACACTCTTCAGTTAATAGTAACAAAATTGACCAAAGTAATTACTATCTTCCGTTTATATACAACTTCTGTAGCTCTCACTTGCGAAGCTAACCACCTAACATCTGCCACCGACGATGACTTATCTGGCTGAAACTTCGATGTCATTGTCAATAATATTCTTGTTTAAGAATGATAAATTTGTAATCTACAAGAGTATAGAGTAACCTTTCAGATTATTGTAAAATTGTTTTTATTATAATTGAACAAAACAGGAACGCGCATACACACAGACGTTCGCGCGCGCATACACACACACGTTCACACACACACACACACACACACACACACACACACACACACACACACACACACACACACACACACACACACACACACACACACACACACACACACTCACTCATAGATATAGATTTATATTTATATATATATCAGGCTAAGTAAAAAGTAAGCAACATTTTGAAACACGAAATTCAACACAATATATTTCAACAATGCGGAAATTTTATTCATCAAAGTAAGTACCATTACAATCAATACATTTTTGCCAACGAGTTACAAGTTTGTTTATTCCGGTAACATAAAAATCTGGAGTTCTGGAGCTGATGAACTCTTTGAACGCACTTTCAACATCGGTTTGATGTTTGAACTCCTTCTCTCGCAGGAAACCATCAAGGTGCTTGAAAAAGTAATAGTCGGTAGGAGAAAGGTCTGGGGAATAAGCTGGGTGGGGAAGAACTTCGTAGCCAAGTTCCCTCAACTTCTGGAACGTCATTAGTGAAACGTGTATTTGAGTATTGTCATGAAGAATGATTGACTCTCTTCTGTCGACCAGTCTGGGATGGAGGAGTAGCAGTTCTTTGTTCATTTTGGCATTTTCATGATAATATGTTTCTGCAGTAAAGGTTTTTCCGGATTTTAAGAAGTTATAGGAAATGAGTCTAGCAGTGCATCACCAAACAGTCAACATGACCTTCCTTTTGAAGAGCTCGGGTTTAGGGAAGGTTTTTGGTGCTTCATTTTGATCCAACCACTGCGAAAAACGTCTTTTTTTATTGTAGAGAATCCACTTTTCATCAAAAGTTACAACACGGTCGAGAAATGGATCGGAGAAGAAACGACGACAAATTTCATATCTGCACATTTTCTGATTTCCATTCAAATCGCGTAGTACCCATTTGTTGCACATGTTTTGATTTTCCGATCGCATACAAATGGTTGCAGGTAGTTTTCTGGCTAACTTAAAGTTCTTTTGCTTGTTCTGGAGTGGTTTTACGTGGGTCTTTCTGAATGACGGTCTTTAATTGGCAGTCATCGATGACAGATGGGTATCCACTACGCTCACGATCTTCAAGGCTCAGGTCTCCACTGTCAAATCGTTTAAACCATTTTCCAGCTGACCACTCACTGGTCATCTCCGCACCAAACGTTTCGTTGCTTTTTTTTATTACCTATAACAGGCTCACATAGAGGGGACAATACAATGTGACCTGGGGGTCATATACAATCAAATGGTAATAAAAATTAAAAATGACAAAATGAAAAATCGAATGGGACACCAAAGACAATTACATGCAATGAAAGACAATACGGGGTTTAAAAGACAGACATGCTCCGACCCTACAAGCCCTGTTTTCGCAACCGACACCTTGGTAATCTGTATGAAGTGGTCACGCAGAGCCTTTTACTCCCAACATACGTGCTACACGCGTCCATCTTTTTTTTTAACATACTCACTGACAGACACTTCCTTTCCTGCACCATCTTCTTTTTCAGGTGAAAAGTGAAAACATTCACCAGAGCAAGGCCGGAGACAAAGCTGTCTGTCACAATACCTTTCATTCTCGACTTCCATATAACCGCTCTAGCAATTGCTTCTACTATGAGAAAACAATTCTTATAGTAGGAGGTGGGGGGAAACTCGCCTCCTCATCTTTTTCCCGAGCTCGCGGCGTCGGAGAGATGAGGCCCTCATACATATTTGTAGAAACGTCCAATCTGGGAGGGCCAATATCTTTTCTAAAGTCATTCATCAAAATATTATAGTGCTTCCTATTTGTCTTGTAAATTTCTACACCTTCTTTTTTTTATTTTCCGGTGCTGCCGTTTTTTCCTCGTGTATCGTTGCCAGTCGGTTCATCAGATCTCTATTCGAGACGTGAACCGCCATGTAGCAGATTTCTTCTCTTGTTTCCTCGCTTTCTTGTATTGGCGTGGCTCTTATTTTTCTTTTTCTTTTTTCTTTTTCCGGGGAGTGTTGTTTTAATGTCCTCTTGTTATGGACAAGACACCACCCTTCCCCGTCTTCTGGCATTGGTGTCCCTTGTGACGACGACGCTGGCTCAGTCTCCTTCTCCGTCACTTCTTTTTTTTTTCGGCTTCTTTCTGTTTGTAGTCAACCCTGAGATGGCCCTTCTTTCCACACTGGAAGCATCAAGGCTGACAACCTTCTACCATCACTACCAGACGGGTCTCACCAACCTCGATGATTTCGGTTATTTCTTCCAGCGTGGACTGCTCTGCCTGTATAATTAACCGCACGCTTTGGCCGTGCCAGGTGCGTGGCTCCATCACGGCAGCGTCTAGAATTGAAATTTTTTCCTCCAGGTCCATCGTCACTGCCGCAACGAGCCACTCTGGGTCCACCTCATGGGGAATATTCATG
>NC_068984.1:44027096-44032923 GCF_001194135.2 Octopus bimaculoides | reverse complement strand
CTTTTCTAACTCTTGCTGGATGCTCTTTGGAGGGGCCACTTTGATTTTATATCCCTCCCTTGTTAACGATATTCTATGTTCTTCCATGTTGCCAAGGTTAATTTTTTTTTTACTTTCGCTCCCGCCACAGCGGCAAAGTCGAGTTGTTTCTTTCTTTTTATCTTTTCTCTCTTCTACTTTTTCTTTCGTTAATAGACTCGGTACATCAAGATTCTTTCTCGAAGTTGACGGCTTAATTATTTTTTTGTTCATGTGAACTATACCTCCTCATTCGCGGACTCTCTTCGTCAGAATCTTCGTGAAGACGTGATTCTACAATCTTCTCCATGAGTTCTTCCACCTTGACGTCTTGCTTCTTCGGACTGGCCATAATCCTGGCTCCCCCGCACCAGGACAACAACAATTGTTTTAACGACTTAACAGCAACAACGTTCAATAAATGTTCAACAATAAGAAATATAAATTTAACAGTCCACCTCTTCACAAACAATAACACAATCCAACAAGTACCAAAAAATTAATAACTCCAACTCACAAAATCCGAAGCGAACGTTTCGTTGATATCGCAAGCAGCTTCAGCTACTTTACGTCCATTTTTTTAAAGTTGAATAGCAAACTTGCTCGAATATCATGCTTTGACAGTTACAGTTCAGATGATTGTAACAACGTTAAAAAAATACCAATGTTAAGTTATTGATGCATGTAGGTAAGTCTATATCTGTATTATCAGACGATTGCGAAAAAAATGTTTAAAAAATATTCAAAACTCTGCAAAAAGCCGGTACAAATTCTTCATGTTTCAAAACGTTGCTTTTTACTGAACCTGATATATACACACAAGTAAGCATGGTAGAAAAGATAGCACACGGAAAGTAAAGGTTGAGTAAATTTCTATTTTATTAAAGTGGAAACAATTCAAAATCGGTTACTCAGAGTTTCATGTGATCGTTCGTCGGACATTTGTGTTAATACAGAATGATACAGATTCCGTATTATCACAACTGTCATACGAACGCTCACGTGAAACTCTAAGTAGTAATTGTAATTTGTGAAGTTTTTTCAGCTTTAATAAAATAGTGTGTGCACCTCCCCATCCCCCTCTCTCTATGCGAGTGTGTGAGTGTGTGTATAAACGTTTCATTCGTTTTCTTTGGATTGAAAGCAGAATAAACATATTCTGTGTATTCTCTTTCTTTTTAAATGACGTTTATGGAAAATATGCTTTTCGTAAACACAGACACGGGAACATCTTATCCGTCTATAAAATCAACTTGCTTTATGTCGATGCAGACTTATGAACCTTGTAGTGTAATCTTAGCACCTATTTACTCTTATTTACACTTAATATTTAATTCATTCTGAAGCTATAGTTATAATATCAGGAATGTACATGTTACACAAGTTTCCAATTTCTTGTACCTCCTACAAATATTATTTTCACTATTGTCAAGTAGTAAAAATAAAGAGGCAATATTGATTCCCTAATCTCTCTTTTGAGTTTAATATTACTCAAGTTGGTTTCAAATATATACCAGTGATATATCACGTTGTATTCATTCAACTATTATTCTACAAAAAAATAGTCTTGTACAGAAATTTCAAAAGAAATTGCTCCACGTTCCACACTTCCATATCCAATTTTTCCATATCGTTTTCTTATAATGAATGTCCTCTCCGTGACTCTAATAATCTTACAATATAGAGGTTAACTACTTCATTTTCCGTCTTTTGCAGCTTTATTCTAAGAAAATGATACATTATTGTTTTTATTTTTATTCTTCTCATGTCTGGTCTCATTTCTGTCGCTTTCCTTCCGAGGAGAGAGAGAGAGAGAAAGACAGAGATGACAATATAAATTACAATGTCTGCATTTGTTATTTGTTAGCATTTAATGACTCTGTCTGGTCTTTCACTTATATATTATATCTTTGAAACGTAGATTTTAAAATACCACAGTAGTTTTACCTTTCCACTTTTAACGATCTGTCGTTTGATGTTTTATACATTACTTATTTATTTATTTTTTTGCTTATGGGAATTTCAAATCTCAAATGCCGTCTGAATCAGCTGTACTACTTAGTAAGTCTGGATGGACATAGTTGCTAATGGTTTCTAGTGAATGCATATATATACGTATATTTTTTTCTTAGTGTAGTTTTCTTGATGGCAACGTATTCTTTGTTGTAGAAATATCTGATAACAATTTCCAATAATGGTGAGGATTAATCTCTTTTTCTATCTAACAAACAGTCAGTCTAGAATCAATAAATTCATGGAGAATTAAATTCGCCATCAAATTTCACTTCCATTGGAAAGTCTTCAATTAAAAATGAAAACGCATGAACATCAGAACATCCCATTCTCTTAGGTCGATTGTTGATTATAACATGTTACTGAGTTCCCATTGCTAAAGTAATTGAAGAAGATGTGGATGACAGAAAGTCCCTATATATATTCAGCTTTATATTGTTTAAATCATCAAAAATGAAATTTTTAGACCGAAGAAATTATTTCTCCCACGAGCACAAAGGCCGCTAATTTAAAGGAACAAATGCCGTTGATTGACTCGACCGTAGTAATTGTATCCTATATCTTTTATTAAACCAGAGATAAAAGAACAGATGCGGTCTCCTTGGCGGTATTTGAATGCATAAAGTAAAAGAAAGATGTCTTGGTGTGGCATTTAATTTGGCGTGCAATACTTTTGCTGTATTGCTATATTTTATGCATCAACTCCCAACCCTTCCCCTATACATACATACATATACATACATACATATATATATATATATATATATATATATATATATATATATATATGCGTGTGTGTGTGTGTGTGTGTGTGTGTGTATAGATGGATAGATAGATAAATAGATAGAGAGATAGAGAGATAGAGAGATAGAGAGATAGAGATATAGAAAGATCAATGTATAGATGGATGGATAGATAAATACATATACATGCATATGTATGTATGTATGTATGTATATGTACATATACATAAATGTTTATATACATATTCCACACACATGCCTATGTTTGTATGTATGTATGTATGCATATATGTGTGTATAAGAAGGAAAGAAAATGGAAATAAGGTAGTTAATAATTGTTTATTAAAAATTGGTCACATATGTATATATACAATGTACTGTTCCGTGATAGAAAATTTAAAAAAAAAAGATGTACTCCATCCAGTGAGAGATAAATATTATTTATTTAAAGAGCACAATGCATATATATATAAGCACTACTAGCTGTTGGTTTTCACTTGCGGAATATGTTTGAGTATTTCTCAACATACGAAACCATCAGTAACGCTTATATACATGTATCGTCCCCTTTAAATAAATAAATAATATATATATATATATATGCATGTGTGTGTGTATGTGTACATATAATTGATTTCTTCAATAAACTACGGAAAGGGGCAGCTAATAATTCTTCTACTAATTATTAAAGTCAAATTCATCCGGTCTGCATCAGTTCTGAGTCAAACGTTTGCTATCAGTCAAAAGCCTGCTCTTTTCTTACTTCACCGATTTTTGCAACAAAGGAGGCTGTATGAGGTCTTCGAAATAGCAACCAGATACCCTTTGAATCATATCCCTACAGATCGGAAAGGGCTGTGTAAATTGTTTACTAAAGAAAAATATATCATCTGTAATAAAGAAATCTACAGTAGTTAACCCTTCAACTTCATCTAGATTTCCTTGCTGTTGAAGTCTTTTATAATGTTCTTAAGTTCTGTATCGTGGTACAATAGCTTGAAGCGACACCGCTGAACCTGCCAGTCAGTAAGCTTTCGATTAAAACTATTATAGTTCTGTTCGGCCAAGTTTGACTTGGGTTTAAATATAAAGCAACTACAGCAATAGCAACATCAGCAATAAGAACAAAAATAAAATAACTCTACGGTGCTCCGGAAATGTTGTTTGTATTCGTATACTTCTTGGATATCATCCGATCGAAGCGAGTGATCTTCACCGGCGATGTTGTAATATTCGACGGCTTTCATGTCCTGACGACTCGGTAACGATTTCGTTTCTCTCTTTTAGGCAAAGGGCAGAGTTGTGATGCAGATAGAGCCTATACACCACGGGGGAAACTATGTTTTAAAAAATATTTCTCTTTCACTTACATGATCGTTAGAAAGAATTTACTTTATAAAGGAATTCTTACTCAGTGAAATGCATTAAAATTGCTTCTACTTTTTTAAATAATATCTACTCACGCGAAAAATTATGCTAAAAAAATGCATACTACGTTCTCAGTTGAAAGTACATATTATGTGCGTTTTTAAAAAAATTTTTGCTCCAAAAAGTAATAGCGGAACCTGGCATCTTATATAGTTTTTGCTACAAGGATTTTTCATCCTTCAGAAGGAAGTCTTCTAACGAATATCTATGCTAGATATTCGTTAGAAGACTCCCTTCTGAAGGATGCAAAATCCTTGTAGCAAAAACTATATAAGTGTCTATAATGAATATAGACACTTAATCACAGTACCTCCTATATGAAAAAGTTGACCTTGGCTACTAGCTTTCTAAGCTCTTCGCCAGTAACAGGAAATTTTCCAAAAGTAAAGAAAACCCTATCAAAAGTAAAGTAAACCCTAAAGTAAAGAAAACCCTACAGAAAATCCTATCTAAATTTCTAGAGACGAGCAAACCTACAAATATTGAAAACGTTCAAAAGATTAAAAGTTTTTCCCTCAAGTATATTTATTTTGGTTATAATCGCCCATCTTTACCATCTCTCTCCCTTTAACTTTGACACAAATAGAAAACACTTGAGTGGGAAACTATATTTTCTGAAGAAATTGCTATTGCCCGTTCAGAATTTTTTTCCCACTTCAAATGCAACTAGCGAAGCTGGATTGCTAGATTTGCCAGACTATGCATTAACTTTTTAGAGCGCATCCAGTAAGCAATGCCACAGTCGGAAGAGTGCTTTCAAGATAAATCTCTATCAAAAACAAAGACTAAAAAAAATATGGATTTGGGAGCTACATTCTTTCATTTGAAGACTTACAATGAAATTTGAAGAATAAAATATTTGTTGCAATGATTGGCCTGATGTAATTTTATTCACTTCTAAGAAAAAAAAAAAAAAACTAGGTAAGAGATTAGCAAAGAGGGGAATAAAATTACCAAATAAGTAAATTAAATCCAACCTATTGGCATTTTATGAAAAAACGTTAACTCCAGTGTTTAAAACATAGAAATCCGAAAAAGTTTACAAAACAAATAAAATAAAATAAATATGTTACGGAAAGTTGTGTTTTTACTATTTATTTTAGTTTATGGGCAACATTTTAATTTTGTGCTACTTGCTACTGATCTATGAACTTTGGTTTCCTCAGCAGAATTAAAAGTAAAATTGAAGAAGTGAAGAGAGGTAATGTAAATAAATTAGTTCGTTTCTCTGCAGTTCCTAGCACATATTTTAGTAGCATACATGAAAATAACCGTGTTCTCATAGACACAGCTTTGTGTAACTATTTCTAGCTACCTGCCTGACTCTCTACATCTCTCTCTCTCTCTCTCTCTCTCTCTCTCTCTCTCTTTCCCTCCCCGACTCTCTCTGCTTCTCTTTCTGTGTTGATCACTTCTATCGTCTTAGGTAAAGAAAGGACACATCCAGAGACTAAAATAGTTTAAGATTATGTGGTCAAGACTGGAATGCCTTTGGTCATAGGTCTGCTAGATCGGGGATGACCTAAGTTCTAAATAACATTTCATCTTTTATCTCTCTCTTTCTCTCTCTCTCTCTCTCTCTCTCTCTCTCTCTCTCTCTCTCTCTCTCTCTCTCTCTCTCTCTC
>NC_068984.1:44021736-44026410 GCF_001194135.2 Octopus bimaculoides | reverse complement strand
CACACACACACACACACACACTCATATATATATATATATATATATATATATATATATATATACACACACACACACACACGTGCATACATGTATATGAAAGGTTTCTTTCTTTCTCCGTTTACCCAATCCACTCACGTGGCTTTCATCGGCCCAGAGCTATAGTAAAATTCACTTGCCCATGGTGCCACTCAGCGAACTGAACCTCCGAATCATGTTGTTGGAAAGCAAATTTCTTACCATACAGCTACATCTGCGCCTTTTCATAGATTTGTGTTTCTTTCTTCCTCTGAGGCGGCCTCTGGTAATATTCTTCTACCCAATTTTGCAGGAAATATATCAGCTTTTGTTATCATAGCCGTGTTATTAATCCGCCAATGTGGCGAACATAAGCTTATTGGTTTAGAAAAAAAAGTAAGCAAATTAAAAATGAGACAAACTTCATAACAAGCCCTAGATATAAAATAAACAACATAGATATCATATAACATTAAAGCTTTAATGGGAAAATATGCATAAAAACAAAGTATTTGTGGAAAGTAATGAGGTATAAAGCAACTGAAGCTTAAGAGGAAAATAAGAACATTGTGTTTCTCTGGGATATGTAAATACAGGCAGAGATATTGCTTATCCTGACGTTGTCATAAATAATTAGATCTTTTCAGGTATTTTACACTGATGCATGGGACTTGTTCAGCGCTAAACAATAACACATACTCCCGATGAGAAAGGAAATGGTTCCGACTGATATCATTATTATAACTCTGTAAAAAGAAAAAACGACTGGCAGACATAACAACGCGACGATGCTGTTCTACATACACCTCACCAGTAAACTTCAGTTGCCTCAAGAGAAATAATTGCATTAATATGAAACTCCACCTGTCTTAGAAGATGACAAATGAAAATACGATAGGAATTTAGCAAATAGATATAGTAGATAATGAAACCTTGTTGTAATTCTCCGTAGTAAAAATGATAACAGCGCATTAATTAACGAAACAAAATTTTTAAAATGTTGTTAAGACGTAAGTTGAAAAGTTAAGGAATTACACCAAATTCGTTGTTTAACTAAAAACCAATTTCTCCCTCATCTCATTGCGATTGTAATTAACATGGAGCAATACACGACCGTTTCTGTGTTGTTTTAATTTGGAGATTATACAATTTCCGTTTTTTAATGCTAATGTATTGGGACCTTGTGGCCAATAAAAGAAACCTTTATTAATATTAACTATCCATCTACTACCACTACTACTACCACTACCACCACCACTAAAACCACCACCATTACCACCACCACTACAACCACCACCATTACCACCACCACTACAACCACCACCACCAATATTAACAACAACAATAATAATAATAATAATAATAATGATAGTAATAATAATAATAATAATAATAACAATAATAATAATAATGATGATAATAATGATGATAATAATAATGATGGTTTCTTTATTGGCCACAAGGGCCAAACACAAAACAAATAGGGACAATACACTACAAGGAACAAGTGGGGTGTCGAACAATGACTAGTATACAATGAATAACAATAACAATTAACAAGAAAATTCTAACAACAAAAATCCCCAATTATGGACTAGGATGAGTATATTTCGGCTTGTGAAGAAACTTTATCTGACAAAACCTCTTATGCAGAATTACCTGTAGATCTAAACCCCAACTACAAAGAGGAACTTGTCAAAATAATTTGGAAAATAGAAGATAACAATTTTATAAATGGCACTGAATCTAGGATTTTGTTGGTCAGAACAATGAACACCTGTATTTTATGACCTTCCATAAATACACAAAAATTTCGAAAAATTTCCTCCATTTCGCCCAGTTTACACGGGCAATAACCCCTATAACACTTCCAGGTTAGCGATTCCTGGAAATTATCCATGAGTCCCGACCCTGATGACGCTGACGTCGTCCGCACATGCCTACACGACACTTCCACATCCTAGTTTGCGCGGGATTTCCATCAACGTTTCTGATTTTAGCCTTAGAGGCTCTAGACATTGCATACTGAAGACACGAGAAGGACAAGCTTAACAGACCGAACGCCGGATACTGGACGGTCCCATAAGTGGCAATTCACTCAAACCACTGAGCAAATGTAGCTATACATTGTAGCTATCCGACCGCGGAAATACTGGAGGCGGGGGTTAACGCCATCGAAAGCTTTTGACTGATATAACCTGATCAAAGTTACACAATATGTATCGCATGATGTAACGCATGTGAATCGATCTGTTGAGGAAACCGGATGTTTACACATAACCAGTTAGACCATCTTTGCTAACAATTGATCAAAATTTACAATCTATGTTTAATAGTTATGGGCCGAAAATTATTGTGATCACCCTTGTTTTGAGTTCATTCTCAGCAACGCTTCCACTTGTCGACTCACAGAACTGAGAATTCTCCTATTCTACTGCTAGTTGCGGTAATTATCTGCCAAACAGCCTCCAAATAAGTCTGGCATATAAAAATATATCTCCATTTACCACTTCCTATATTTTCGCGGCTGTTATGAGCTTTTCACAACAAATGCATAGGTAAAAACAATCAGCTATCTTTTGTACATAGATCTCAAACTCTATGCCGTAAACGATAAACAAATACAAACACTAGTGAAGACAATACGTAGACTGACTACAGAAATTCATTTGTGATTCGGGCTAGAGAATGAGCCAAAGCAACTTTGAAGAGAAGAAAAGTAATTAAACACGCAAATATCGTATTAAACAAGGAGAAGAGAGAATTAGACCAAACACAAATACTCAGAATCATGAGATTAATACTTAAAAACAGGGTTAATGCAAGATAAATAAATAAATAAATAAATAAATAAATAAATAAATAAATAAGATAAGATAAGCACCAATATTCTAGCTGTTCAAGTAATAAGTTATAGCTATGGTATTCTCATTTGGATGTTTAACCAACTAGCATTACCAGACAGGGAAACAAGGAAAATAATGACTGCTTCCATGACTGCTTCCCAAATCTGACGTAGAAATATTAAATTTACCATGAATACAGAGTGTGAGCAGCCTTATGTAACTAGAAAACTATAAAATATTCATTCACTGTACGATATAAAAATATCTAGAAAATAATAATGATATATTAATACAAATAGCTCTGGAACACGAAGAAAACGAATAAAGCGCTTACTGTCTTCAAGGAAGCCAACAAATATAAAACAGAAAGTGAAATGACAGCAGGTGTAAAGGAAAAGGAGAAACAGCTAAAATCTCGTTAAAAATGACTCTAAAACAACGACAGAAACGAGTTTTGCAGGTATTGGCTCGACATGGTTAAAACCTGATAAAGCAGAACAAGATGGAAATAGGTAAGGAAAATGCATGATAGAGGCTGAGAAGCGCACGACTCAAAACTGGGAACAAAAGAAATCTTGCATTGTGGCAGAAGATTAAAACCTCACAAATAGAAACCCCACAAAAGCATATTACGAAGCAGACTGGAGTAACTACAGATTATGAGAAAGTGATGAAAAACATATAAGAATATTGTTGGTGGCTGCCCGGTCATTAGAAAGAAAAAAATACGGTGATATGCAAAATAGTGATGAAACTTAGATACCCAGGAAGTTATGCCTGCAGACAAAGCAACCATATTATACGACATGGCAATCTACACAGAGAGATCAAAACTGACCAAACTGACCAGACTGACCAATAAATGAACAGATATTTTTGTGAAGTACCGCCATTAAATAAAATACCTAGTAATCGACTGAAGAAATCGAATTATCCAGATATAAACAAGCAGAAGTACACATATTATAATAAACTGAAACAATACTCATAATGATAAGTACCTTTGAAACGGTGAAAAATATGAAAAATATGAAAATCAAAGCGATACTTCATACCCTGAAAGAGAGTACAGTCGAATTAAATCTACTTCAGTAGCTGACTTATACCTATATCAGTGACTCTGAAAAATTGACTTCGCAAGGACAAGATATACATTCGGCAGTCTACTAAATTTATAACCCACAGCCTTTTCTCAGTGGTATGGAGACAAGAACTTGGAGAAGAGTGCTAAGACTGTTAAATCGATGTACTTCAATAGTATTACATTTTGTCGACTATAAAAAGGAGAAAAGGGAAGATTAACATGGCATGATCTCGATAACGAAGTTAATACCGACTACTTACATGAAACTACAACAATGATATATACATATATATATGTACATACATGCATATATACGCATGTGTATGGATTTTGTGTGTGCATGTGTGTGTGCGCGCGCGGGTGTAGTTTACGTCATACAAATTTAGAGAATTCAAGAAACGTGAACTAATTCGTTTTTAATGAAAGAAATCGTTGATAAAATTATAAATAATAGCGTGTAAATATTGGGTTAAGAACTCTTTGGATCACGTTATTATTTATAGTTGTAACTATGATTTCAAGCGTTCAAAACTGATTACATGTATACGTATATCTATCTATCTATCTATCTATCTATCTATCTATCTATCTATCTATCTATCTATCTATCTATCTATCTATCTCTATGGACGGACGGTAGACCTGTCGGCTCCGTAAGTTTTGCCTTTTTCATGTTTTAAAAAGTTTGTTTGTAAAGTTTATTTTATATACAAAGTTGTATAACAACTT
>NC_068984.1:44014514-44015669 GCF_001194135.2 Octopus bimaculoides | reverse complement strand
TATATATATATATATATTAAATATTGAGATATACTATTGACAATCCTTTACTTTATTTATAGTACAATATTTCATTAAATACTGTGAATGTAATATAACATAACATAATATTATATAACATAAATAATTATAAAAACCATATAAGGCCGACAAATTGTTTCGACTTTTATATATTTTTTGGGATATACATAATCACAGTTCCCTTATATATAAAGTCACTTCAGGGTCATGGTTTAGAAAAAGACGAAATTCTGTGTGAAAGGATGGTTGGATTGTAATTAATTCAAATGTCTATGTATTATGAGCGTGAGCGTTACCAAAAACACTTTAAAGGATGATACAATCAAGTAAGTGTAATTCACAACCATCGAAATTCACTTCATTATATCTCAAACACATACCAATTGAAACCCTTTCATGTCCATAGATAGCCGTTTGTCAGCACAGCACACAACAATAAGATATATAATTACGTATATAAGCACAGGAGTGACTGTGTGGTAAGTAGCTTGCTTACCAACCACATGGTTCCGGGTTCAGTTCCACTGCGTGGCACCTTGAGCAAGTGTCTTCTACTATAGCCTCGGGCCGACCAAAGCCTTGTGAATGGATTTTGTAGTCGGAAACTGAAAGAAGCCCGTCGTATATATGTATATACATGTATATATGTGTGTGTGTTTGTGTGTCTGTGTTTGTCGCCTACCATCGCTTGACAACCGATGCTGGTGTGTTTACGTCCTCCTAACTTAGCGGTTCGGCAAAAAGATATCGATCGAATAAGGACTAGGCTTACAAAGAATAAGTCCTGGGGTGGATTTTCTCGACTAAATGCGGTGCTCCAGCATGGCCGCAGTCAAATGACTGAAACAAGTAAAAGAGTAAGTCTTCTCCTACGTATAAGTTCAACAAAAATATACATAAACAATTACATCTTCAATGCAACAACTCTTTCATTTATTTAAATTAACTGGTATTAAAAACTTATTGTTTAAATTAACTGATAATAATCTTCTATATTTATTATTTTCTCGGAGGAATAATTCCGTAGTAGATATGAATAGAAACCTAATGAAAATTTTTTTCTTTGTTTACTTTACCGTAGGGAGAATTCCGTAATACATGGTAATATAGACTTAAGACTGTAAATAGCCCATT
>NC_068984.1:44008887-44010075 GCF_001194135.2 Octopus bimaculoides | reverse complement strand
ATATATATATGTATGTGTGTGTGTGTGTGTGTGTGTGTGTGTGTGTGTGTGTGCATGTATACACACCTATACACAATCATATACGTAGTGGAGATTGATAAGTGACTATATCTCTCTGTTGATCATCAGAAAACTTTGCGCACGTATATCTTCATAGCCAACATCCCTACATACATATAGACAAATAACAAAGCGTATAGTAGACTAACACTGTCTTTCCAATTCCAGTATTCTTTCTTCCTGTAATTCTTATTCTCTCTCTCTCTCTGGCACTCTCTCTATCTCTCTCTCTCTCTTTCTCTCTTTCTCTCTCTCTCTCTCTTTCTCTTTCTCTCTAGCTCTCGTGCATCCACACGCACTTCCAAAACCTTTCTCGTACATATATATATATATATATATATATATAAAACAAATACATCAACCTAATATAAATATATTACTGTACACTTAGCCAAAATTACTCAAAAGTGATAGAAAATTGAATGGTGAAAAGTATGTAGTAACGAAGATGACTTTTTAATAATGCGTATTTTACAGACATAATTAGCTAAGGAGACGCCCAATCATATATACACTTTCATATATATTTAAAATCATCGAAATTTATAAATTTATACCACATATATAAAACTTAGATATACACGTATTTATCTGTATATATACATGTGCACACACACGCACACATATACACACGCATGTAGATACATAAAATTTATAAATCCTACCATCGCACATATTTTTCTTTCTTTCTCTTTCTCTACAGTATACAGATTCATACACGCGCGCGCGTGCACACACACACACACACACAGACTCACACATGCACAGTTACATAGTTACACATACGCACACAAATATATCTAATTTTGTGTAGGTAGATCTATCAGAAATTTTCCTTTTGCCAAAAAGTGGTATTAAAAATATATTTCATGTGGATATACACAGATGTACCTAACAACTGAGGTGGAGTATAGAAGAAGAAGAAAACTACAACAAAAAAACGTCTCGCGAACAACATTTTTATACAATTCTATATAAGATATATCATACGCTTTAAAACGCTCAATCGCGTTATCATACAAGATCAACCATGAGAAGTGAACCATAGAGAAAACAACCATACACACGCACGCACACACACACACACACACACACACACACACACACACACACACACACACACACACA
>NC_068984.1:44007442-44008734 GCF_001194135.2 Octopus bimaculoides | reverse complement strand
TCTCTCTGTCTCTCTGTCTCTCTCTCTGTCTCTCTCTCTCTCTCTCTCTCTCTCTCTCACACACACACACATACGCACAAAATAAGAGAGAAAATATTACAAATAATAATAATAAAATAATGATGACATAAAAGAACATATCAGCTTGGAATTTACCGTTTAGCTGCAACTGAGCGCATTGTGCATTTTTTTTTGCAGAATCCCGGTTGAATTTATTATCATTATTATTATTATTATTATTATTATTATTATTATTATTATTATTATTATTATTATTATTACAGTGTATGTGTATGTGTGTGTATGTTAGTTTTATGGTTGAGAGTGTCTTGTTGAAAATCGGGATTGAATCTATACAACCGTTCTCATTGGTCGCTTCACCGCCGCCATTTATCGTCTGCTGTTGGCCTTACCCGCTGTTTGGGCTTGATGCTGATATTATCAATGGAACGAGCCTTTGTCCATCGGAAATAAGTAAGTATTTTTCTAATTTTTTTGCAGTACAACCTTCTCTGGTACTCATACACACATATTTGAGCAATTACTCATAGTGTATTGCACACACTGAGGTTTTACTAGGCATAATTTGTCTCCATCAGAGGATTTTTATGTTCATCATATACATACACACACAAGCACCAACGCATTTCCACACATAGATCACACTTACATAAATGAGAAGTTAAACAGCAATACAAAATCATTTCTCTTTTTTAAAGATGTTGTATTTTTTTTCGTCCGAAATATCGCTATTAAGTCCTGGCTGAGAAAATAAATATTAAAGGAAGAAAAATGTTAGCAACATACTGCAGAGAAAATGTATGAATGCCAAGTTGATGGCAGTTAACTGTCATGTAGTTGCATTTGGAATTTGCATGTTGTCGGTACCGTTCTCAGACAACATTACACATGCATATGTTAAACTTTACTCATATTTAATGTGCAAATAAAAATTTTATTATGTGTAGGAGAGGTAGAATTAGTCGCAGTCGACAAAACTGTGTCTTAGATATTCAGTGTTTCTGCTGGGATATGTGAGTGAATGCGAACATGTCAATATATTCAATTGGTGTCAGATACCTTCACTTTTGATATCGAACATGGCAGATTTTGACGTGTTTGTACGTTCAAAATGCGTTTATACACATATACGTGTATGTATATCGATATATTTCATTTCGAATACATACATACACACATAGACACATACATGCATGCACATGTATATACATGTGTGTGTATAGATATGTGTATGTATATATATATATATATATATATATATATATATATAT
>NC_068984.1:44004020-44006182 GCF_001194135.2 Octopus bimaculoides | reverse complement strand
TATAGAGAGAGAGAGAGAGAGAGAGAGACAGAGAGAGACAGAGAGAGATAACAGTGCCTACAATAATATCTATATCAATAGATCTATCTATCTATCTATCATTCTATCTACCTCCCTATTTATATATATATGTGTATGTGTGTATACACACACACACACACACACACATGTTATTTATATTCATTAATATATACGTGTGTGTGTAAATATGCATGAATACACGTGCGTATATATATACACATGAATGTATATATGCATGTATATCCATGCAGGGATGGTGGAGTATTTCATTCATAGATTTCGTTGATCACTTCAACCCCAGCATTTAGTTCACCCTCCTACTTAATCTCTCCCCCTAAACTTTGTCATACATTAAAACAATGCCTATACTACCGACTTTGACAAAATACGGGCGCAGAGATCGACATCAAGCTATCAAGCTACACATAAATATAAACGTAGAGAAAGATACGGACTAACTCAGTCACACATAGACATACGTGCATATGTGTGTATGTGTGCGTGTGTGTGTTTGTGTGTGTGTGCATTTATATGTGTATGTATATATACACACACGCACATTAATGTATGTGTAAATACATATGTATCTATATCTATCTATCTAGTCATATATATATATATATATATATATATATATATATATATATATATATATATATATTTATTTATATATGCACGTGTATATGTTAGTGTGACGCTTGGCTACCTTTTGGCGCAAAGAATCGAACCCAGATCTGTCAGGCTGCAAAGCGAACAAAGCTGTGCCTGCTGTTCGTCTATCTATCTATCTATCTATCTATTCTTCCCCTTCTCTCCCTCTCTATCTCTCTATCTCTCTATACATATGCGTGTGTGTGTGTGTGTGTGTGTGTGTGTGTGTGTAGAATTTGTTCCATCATGAATAAACACGAAAGACAGAACACAAACCGAGTTCAATGTGTTTCCGTGCTTATTATATACTTGATTATTTCCGTATTATACTGAACGGTTTCGTGCGGTCGATGTTAGTCACTCGTATACATTGGTGAATCTGAAATAATCCTCTGAAATTCAGCGAAGAAATATATTTGACTTATGGCATCTGCGCCAAACATTTTGCTTTGACAAAAAGAATAGTTTTACCAACACACAATTACCGAGATACACTTCTACATACATGAATCGCCCTTCTTTACTGTCCATACATGCATACTTATATACGTATGTGCATGCATATATACATATATACATAAACGCACATAAAAGCATATGCGAGCACTCACACACACACATACACACATATACATCTATGAACATCAATGTATGTGTATATATATGAATATATATATATATAGACATATACATACATACACATATTCATACGATAGACAGATAGATAGATAGATAGATAGATAGAGGGAAGGACAGAGGGAGATGAGAGAAAGAAAGTGAGAGATAAAGAGAGAGAGAGAGAGAGAGAGAGAGAGAGAGAGAGAGAGAGAAAGAGAGAGAGAGAGACTGAAAAATTTATATATAGATTTTCAGTTCCATACACAGGTGAATTTAAAGACAAATGCCTTGTCAACTGTATATGTCGCCTGAATATAGTTGCTGAAAACCGATAATTACTGCAGCAAGGAATGTTAATGATTTTCTTCTGTTGAATGACAGAGCTCAGGAAATGAGTCCCTAAAAATCGGAGTATTTTGTCTTTTCACGTTCAAAAGTACAGTCAACTGCACCATCACACGGCTGTAGGGAGGGTGACTTAACATGCAGTGCGCATGCGTTTCGTGCATCGAAAACATGAGAAAAAATGTAATACGCCTACAGTATTATTTGGTGAAAGTAAAAGAAAAAAAAAATACCGCTCCGAGAAATACAATAAAATAATTAGAAAGGAAATAGAAAACGAATTATGCATTCTGGAACAGCAACACGTATATATTAATACAATATATGTGTGTCTCCGTGTCTGTATGGATGTGTGTAAGTATATATGCATAGGCATATTTATATATGAAAAAAAAAAAAAATATATATATATATATATATATAGAGAGAGAGAGAGAGAGAGAGAGAGAGAAAGAGAGAGAGATAGAGAGAGCGAGAGAGAGAGAGAGATATGTACATACATATGTGTATGTATATATATATATATA
>NC_068984.1:43999978-44000809 GCF_001194135.2 Octopus bimaculoides | reverse complement strand
TATATGTACGTATGTATAAGATGGGAAGACATTTAGGAAATGGAAGAGAACGATAAGTGGAAAGAGAAGTAGTAAGGCATGCGTAATGAGAAATCAGAAATAGAGAAATAAAAATCCCTTAGATTTAATGTTGGAAATCTGATTAAACGAAAGTCTTGATGAATTTGGAAGCTTCAGAAATTAAGTGGACATCATTCGCTGCGGCTATTGAAGACGCCTCCATAATTGCTTACGTCACTGCTAGAATAGTGTCAAGCGCTTTGACAAGTATGTTGACGCTTATTACGGACGTCCGCATCGTCATACAGTTTTTGTTGGGATTTTTTTTTTTGTATCTTGCTTTGATAACTGTTCCTGCTGTCGTTATGGTTGTTTTCGTGTCCCCCCTCCTCCTCCTCCTCCTCTTCTTTTTTTTGTTCATCATCATCATCATCATCATCGTCATCTTCTGCATAATCAATGCCCTACCGTTATCATCTGCAGCGTCGTCTGTCTTATCCCTTGCTTTACTCCACCACTTCCATATCCCCCTCTTCTTCTTCTTCTTCTTCTTCTTCGTCCTCCTCCTCCTTTTCCTCTTTTCAATATTCAATATTCATCCTCATCATCACCACTGCCATCAACATCAGCACCAGCACTATACCACCACCACCTCAACTGCTACCACCACCACCATCATCATCATCATCATCATCATCATCATCATCATCTCTACAACCATCATCATCGCCATCAAGTACTGTTCCTGCAACCACCAACAACAGCAACAACACCATCACCCCTACTACAACTTGTATTATTATTATTATTATTATTATTATTATTATTATT
>NC_068984.1:43996979-43999968 GCF_001194135.2 Octopus bimaculoides | reverse complement strand
GTAGTAGTAGTAGTAGTAGTAGTAGTAGTAGTAGTTGTTGTTGTTGTTGTGTTGCAGAAACACTATGACTCCTTTTCCTCCTCGTCACTCACGATAACATGATGTTCTTTATAATCAAACTCTCCCTTACACTAATAAGCCATTCTGTTATAGGAACAGGGCTTAAAGTTTGGGAGCAGGGTACTAGTAGTAGATTACATTGATCTCAGTGCTCAGCTGGTACTTCATTTCATCCAGCCCGAAAGGTTGAAGAGCAACAACGACCCCGGCAGAATTTGAACTCGGAACGTGAAGATGGACGAAACGTCTCTGGGCATTTCGCCCGACGTGCTGACGATTCTGGCAGCTTGCTACTTTAATGATAATGATAATAATAATAACAATAATAATAATAATAATAATAATAATAATAATAATAATAATAATAATAATAATAATAATAACAATCATAATAATAATAACATGCAGGGACAAATTATGTTGTGGATTGGGTCACCTGTTGAAATTATCAACATCATCTGCACTGCTAAACCACGTCAATAACATATGATTATCATATGTGTATATATATATATATATATATATATATATATATATATATATATATATATATATATATATATATATATATATGAATGTATGCGTGTGTGTGTGTGTGTGTGTGTGTGTGTACATCACGTGATCACGTGATCGATCAGACTATCAGATGTTGCTATACATCACTGGTCACAATCCGCTGCGCTTTGCATCGTTTTAGTTTTCAAATGATGCCACCCAACTGGTTAGCCAAGCAGGCCAACATTCACCCTGATCGGAAGGGTACTATTCCGTCTCAGGGTTACCCATTTACAGCTGAACGGACTGGATCAACGTGAAATGAAGTGTTTTACCCAACAACACAACACGGAGCACGCTCCAAGAATCGATTCCACGATCGCTAGATCGTGAGTGTAACATTCTAACCACTAGACCGTGTATATCTGTACGTGTATTTGTGTGTGTGCGTGTGTGTGCTTGTGTGTATGCTTGTGTGTGTGATTGTGTGTGTGTGTGTGTTTGTGTGTGTCTGTGTGTGTGTGTGTGTGTGTGCGAGCGTGTGTGTGCGAGCGTGTGTGTGCATATTATTATTATAGTCCTTGTGAATATTTTAAATGATTAGTAACAAAAAATAAAACAAAATAATATAAATGTGGCTGTTGAATTGCGGAAACGGTAGCATTTAGATTCGTCTACCTTGTTTCTGGTTTCAATTCTCGCTCGATTCCATTTACCATTCGATCCATGATGTCCATTATACATGTACTCGGCATTTACTAAAGTAATCGATTGATAATATGATTCCCTTACGAGCTGCTGGTGTTGAGTTAATGGACTAAATCATATTCATCATAACTTTCATCTTCCTCTTTCTTCTTCCTCTCCTCACCCTCCTCTTCCTTCTCCTTACCTCCCTCTACATTATCATTACCATGAACAGCAAAAACAACAACAACAACATTATTATTCCTATTGGATTGGCACAATCGTTAGCGTTCTGGACATAATATGCTATGCAGTATTCTTTCGGGTGCTTTTCGTTCTAAGTTCATATCTAACCGTGGTCATCTTTAATTTACATTCCTTCAGTATCGATAAAATATAGTGCAAGTCAAGTATTCCGGGAGAAATAATCAACTAACCGGCTCCTCTCAAAATTACTAGCTTTGTATCTAATCAGAAATTATATCCAAAATCATTCAAGATATAGCACAATGGAAACTTCCGGCCCTGCGATTCGTTGTATGACACCACGACTACTATCAAATTAATAATCACAATAAAAAGCTCCATTAGAAAACCACGGTAACACCAGTGCAGTAGCAACAAGTGAAATGATAAGGGCTTGACTTGCTGGAAATATCAGCCAAATCTCCCACATGTCACATCTAAACATCTTCAGTCATGAAACGAATATTGCAGAAAGTAACCCTTTCCATCAACCTCTTTATAAACACACACACACACAAACACGAGCGCGCACATGCACACACACACAAACACGCACACAAACACATGCATATGTATGTATGTATGTATGTATGTATGTATGCATGTATGCATGTATGTATGTATGTATGTATGTATGTGTGAAGGCGCGTGGCTTAGTGGTTAGGGCATTCGGCTCACGATCGTCAGGTCGTGAGTTCAATTCCCGGCGACGCGTTGTGTCCTTGAGCAAGACACTTTATTTCACGTTGCTCCAGTCCACTCAGTTGGAAAAAATGAGTAGTACCTATATTTCAAAGGGCCAGCCTTGTCACACTCTGTGTCACGCTGAACCTCCCTGAAAACTTCATTAGGGGTACACGTGTCTGTGGATTGCTCAGTCACTTGCACGTAAATTTCAAGAGCAAGCTGTTCCGTTGATCGTATCAGCTGGGACCCTCATCGTCGTAACCGACGGAGTACTCTTTTATGTATGTGCATAAGTAGGTGGGTATAGCTGGAATGCTTTTAATAACCCGGCTGTATGATGTATCGAGTTAAGAATAAACGCCAAAGACATAACTGCAACAACAATAAAAACAACAGCAATAAATGCAGCAGCTGCATCGACGAGAATAGCAGCGTTCAAAAATATCTGAAACATTAGCAGTAGTAGTAAAATACAATGCACGGTGCCAATATATATTTGTCCCAGAATCAGCACGGTAACTATTATATCGGTCATGATTAAATACACATCAAAATATGTGTATTTAATATAGTTGCAATTGAGGTGTTTGCTCAGGAAACACGTGGTCCTCGGTTCGATAAAAACTGTACGAAAGCCTGTCAAAAGTGCGCACGTGCCCGTGTGCAGGAGTGTGTGTGTACATGTGTATGTAAATATGTATGCACCTGTATGTATGTGTGTCACATTCTGCACACACACACACACACACACACACACACATATATATATATAGAGAGAGAGATAGAGAGAAAGAGAAAGCGATAGAGTGTGACA
>NC_068984.1:43989584-43996969 GCF_001194135.2 Octopus bimaculoides | reverse complement strand
GACACATATATATATAAATGCATGCATACATACATACATACATACATACATACATACATACATTGTATGTATGTTACTTGATGCAACGGTAAAAGATGGCAGATTCCGGTACGCGGAACAAAAATATATTGTACTCTTTCATTTAGTCTGGTTATTTCCCTTTAAGTAGCCCCCACCATAGCCTGAGTCAAATAAATAAAACCAATAAAAGCAAAAACAACTCTTCCACTCACACGGGAGTACATACTCACACACAAAGATACACGTATTTACTTTATATTTATGATACTCATGTGTGCAGATAGATGCGTTACGTACACGTGCGGTTGCTTATTCGTGTGTTAATGAAGGTTTCATTTCCATAAAGGTTATTTAAGGTACCCGTGATAAGCTCATTAATTTCAAATTTATTTACAATAATCGTATACCTTTATATAAGCCTAATGGAGAGATTGCTTTCACTGGATCGCTGTTTAAACCCCTTGCCTCTCTTCTGTATCACATATGATACAAAGAATATATTTATCTGGTGTTAATGAATCATATAGGATACACATTCCTTTTGTATTTTTCAACCACTAACGTAACTTGGGACTTATGAATGGAAAGGGTTTTATTACTCAGAACGTATGAAACAAGAGTGAATTAAATGTCTGAAAACAAACATGGCCGTTTGGGACAAACTTATGAAAAGGCTAGAAGGCTTCGGACAGGCAAAGTGTTAATGCTTTATTTTCTAACTGAAACATGCACACTGTAATACTTTGCACACACATACACACACACATAAGCATTTAAATATGTGTGCTTATGAGTTTCTCTGTGTAGCTGTCAACATCCTATGTGTGAAATCTGTTTGTAACAGTTTATTTCTCTAACCAGAGTAGAATTTGCCTTTCATCTTGTCGTCCGTATTTCCCTACATAAATTGAAATTTAGCCGTATTGACTCTAAGGTTACTCTATCAATATCTCAACAAAGAACGCATTCCCCACATCTGTCTTACAGCAAACAATCAACATCTCAAGCCTTCACATCACCACGCATCACCATGATCTCAATAATTTACAGTTCCATATCTCCATGTCAATACTTCCATAGTACCACATCACTGCCTTTCCTTAAGCAAACATGTTCACAACACTGCACATTACTACCTCTATTGCTCACGACATCACTTAACGATACACAAACATCTTAACATCAGACATCGTCAGAGTTACGTCTTCGCAGCACCACACATCACCATTCCGATATCTTCACAACATCATACATCACTATAACATCATTTTCAAGACATCATTCAATGCCATACATCACTATATGATCATGTCAGCAACTTCACAACACCATTATCACATACCAACATATTCGCAACACCATGCAACACTGTTGCCAAGGTTTTACATCACCATACATCACCATACCAACAGCACAACACCACACATCACCATACCAGCAACTTCGCAACAGACTTCACTATGCAAGCGTCTTCACAACATCATACATCACTATTCCAACAACTTCACAACATCATATATTACAAAACCATATTTCACAACACCGTATATCACCACAACATCTTCACTACACTATAGAACACTATTGGCAACATCTTCACAACACTATATATCACCCTAACAACATTCTTATTACACAATATTTTTAACATCTTCACAACACTCTATGTTGCCATCTAAAAAGGTTCACAATTGCCTTCATTCCAATCTGAACTTCTTCACAATACAGAAACTATGTTAGCAAACCCTACAGTTCACACATCGCCATCTAAACAGCTTCACAACGCCACATACCACGATATTAACATCTTCGTAATTCAACCACATCGCACCAACACAAAATCCCACTGCACCAGACATCATCACCTCGGCATCACTTATTTACTTTTACAAAATCTAAAACACAACCAGGGAGTTTGTACGCGACCGGGTTTCTTACTAGAAAAGGAAATCAAAACCTCCTGTCCGTTAAATCACATCCAAGAGACGTGATTTGATTGGGAGGAGATTTTAATTGCCATTTCGAGCACGAAACCGCTTGGAGAAAGGGCACAATGGATAAATGTAGTCACAAATATACAATAAGACAGAATATGATATCTTTGATATTTCATCAAAGATATAGATTTCATGAATCAGACTGATATAGG
Organism: Octopus bimaculoides; assembly: GCF_001194135.2. Classification (NCBI taxonomy): domain Eukaryota; kingdom Metazoa; phylum Mollusca; class Cephalopoda; order Octopoda; family Octopodidae; genus Octopus; species Octopus bimaculoides. Next base: position 43,994,799 of record NC_068984.1, on the reverse strand, counting down.
GGTTAAATTGAAACAATGTATTTCAATTTTTCTTTTCCCTACACTCTTAGCCCCTCATCACCAGCACTGTTTCGTTATGTATCCTCCGCATCTGCCACCATGTCGTCATCGTTGTCATCGTTGTCATCATCATCGTCGTAGCTGTCGTCATCGCCACCATCGTCTTCTTCCTAGACGTCCCCGTTTCGTTGTCATCGTTGTCATCATCGTGGTCGTAACCGCCGCCGTCGTCTTCCTCATCGTTGCCGTCGTCATCAACACGGTCGTCATCGTCATCAACACGGTCGTCATCGTCGTCGCCGCCACCATAATCTTCTTCCTAGTCGTCCTCGTTATCGTTGTCATCGTTATAATTGTCGCCTTCCTCGTCATTGCCGTCGTGCACCATCGTCTTCTTCCTAGTCGTCCTTGTCATCGTTATCATTGTCGTCATCATCATCGTCGTCGTCGTCGTCACCATCATCTCCGTCCTAGTCGTCCTCGTCGTTATTCTCATCTTCCCTATCGCAGCTCCATGAAACACATACTGCATCTGCCACTACCGTTATTCCATCTCAATTATATGCGCATAATCAGCCCACCCTAACCATCAATCTTTCTACCGTCGTTGCTTTCCTGCTTTCCCCCACCCCGCTTCCTTCCCACCCTTCATTATCATCACTGTCATCGTCGTCGTGTTGTCGTCAACGTCGTCATCACCAACATCATCATAATCATCTTATTTACTATATCAATTGATGCCATTAATAAACTACAGATACCCCTGCCAAAAACCACCCACACCATCACCAACAACAACAGCACCACCACCACCAACAGCAACAACACTATTGCAGAACGACCAATATTGTCCAAAACAACATCATTACAATCATCGTCGTCATCATCGTCGTCGTCGTCATCATCTTCATCTTCATCATCATCGTTGCTATAATAATTTTACTTCAATTATTAGACTGAACGCCACCACATAACATTTCCTATTTATAGGAAACGTTATTATTATCATCATCATCACCATCATCATCATCATCATCATCATCATTATTATCGTCATTATTATTATTATTATTATTATTATTAAGGCGACGACCTAGCAGGGTAAAATGCTTAGCGGCATTTCGTCCATCTTTACGTTCTGATTTCAAATTCCACCGAGGTCGACTTTGCCTTTCATCCTTTCGGGGTCGATAAATTAAGTACCAGTGAAACACTGGTGTTGATGTAATCTACTTATCCCCTGCCCTCAAACAATGCTGGCATTGTGCCAAAATTTGAAATCATTATTATTATTATTATTATTATTATTATTATTATTATTATTATTATTATTATTATTATTATTATTAAGGCGACTACCTCGCAGAATCGTTAGCACACTGAACAAAATACCAAGCAACATTTCGTCCATCTTTACGTTCGGAGTTCAAATTCTGCCGAGGTCGACTTTATCTTTCATCCTTTAGGAATCGATAAATCAAGTACCGGTTGAGTAATAGAGTCGATGTAATCGATTATCCCATTCCCCAAATTTGTGCCTGTAGTAGAAAGGATTATTATTATTATTATTATTATTATTATTATTATTATTATTATTATTATTATTATTATTATTAAGGCGGCGATCTCGAAGAATCGTTAGCACGCCGGAGAAAATGCCTAGCGACATTTCGTCCGTCTTTACGTTCGAACTTCAAATTCCGCCGAGGTCGACTTTGCCTTTCATCCAATCGGAGTCGATGATATAATCACAAGCTATAGTCGACTAGCTACTTCTCCCCCAAATTTCAGGCCTTGTGCCTTTAGTAGGAAGGATTTTCATTGTTGTTGTTGTTGTTGCTGTCGTTGTAGACTGCCACAGCAGAAACACGCTGTAACATCATTAGCATGACTATCATGAAAACAGAGAACATCGTACAGACACCAACACAATAACAACACCATCATTATACGTTAAACTTCATAATTACAGTATCATTACTACAGCAATTAACCAAGAACTTCCTGCTGCATGCGCCACTACTACTACTACTACTACTACCATCAAAAGCACCACTACTGTTGCTACTATCACTACTGCTAATACTGTTGCTGCTGCTACTAGTACAACTGCTGCAGCAGCAGCTGTTACTACTACTACTACTACTACTACTACTACTACTACTACTACCACCACCACTACTACTACTACTACTACTACTACTACTACTACTACTGCTGCTGCTGCTGCTGCTGCTGCTACTACTACTACTACTACTACTACTACTACTACTACTACTACTACTACTACTATACCACTACTACTATAATCATCATCCTTAACTTTGTCTTCATCACGTCAGCGTCGTATATACAGTTATTTCTTTCTTTCTTAGATGATGAAATATTGACCATTTTATTATTGATGGTTATAGTATTGATCAAAGAGGCGGGGTTGAAAAGATAAAAGTAATAGCCGCTGGTTTGAATCAAATTTAGAATTGTGATGGACCAACATTGGTTCCATATTACATCCATATTTTCTAGTCTACTGTCATTTTACTTTCCTCCATATCACGTTACAAACATATAGACCTACATTACGATATACAGTACTCATACAGAAGCGAGTGAAGGCGCATGACTCAGTGGTTAGAGCATCAATTTCACAATCATGAGGTAGTGAATTCGATTCCTGGACCGAGTTGTGTGTTGTGCTCTTGAGCAAGACACTTTCTTTCACGTTGCTTCAGTTCATTCAGCTGTAGAAATGAGTTGCTACGTCACTGGTGCCAGGCTGTATTGGCCTTTGCCCTTCCCTAGGATAACATCGGTGGCACGGAGAAGGGAGGCTGGAATGTCTGAGCGACTGCAGGTCTTCCATAAACAACCTCGCCCAGGCTTGTGCCGCGACAGGTAACTTTCTAGATGTAATGTAATTCCATGATCATTCATGACCGGAGGGGATCTTTACCCTTTACTCATATAATATAAACAAATAACAAGTACCATCTAAACAAAAATAAGTAGTGATTATAAGGTTTGAGTAGACGCTCTCTTGAGAACCAATGGCTTGTTCTTTTGATCTACAGCTCCGGCTGTATTCCTAAGTGTTAAACGTTATGGCAAATCGTATTTCATGGTTACGTTAAGTATATAATTAAATCATTCTGGCTTAAAATGAAACAGCTTTACTCGCTGCAACTCACCGTAGAACAGCCTTGTCGTTAGCCAGATACCGGGTAGGTATATTTGGTCAAGTATCTCAGAGTTGCTTTCAGATACCTAAAGCATGTAGAATGAAAACAGTTTAACATTTCGGCAAGAAGCTTGCAAACAGTCTACTTTTTTGTAATGAAAATAATTATACACATTTTCCTCTTCGTTTATAGGCTAAATTATCTTTTGTTTCTGACGTTATTCTGGTTGATCCATCGATAGACGTCTCGAGTCTTACGTTCATCTTGTTTATTTATAGTGACACTGTGATAGTATGTTGTCGAGACAAATGAAGTCGTGCCCAGTATTTTGTTTTCTGTGTAAAACTAAGTTCAATGCAGAGTTTCTTTTAAGCCGGCCGAAGGAGTACTTCAGGCTTTGCATATGCGGTGGAAAATCTGTCAACGCTGCATTACTTATCAACTCGTAAATCAATGTTCGGGGCGCAGTATTCAGAAAACAGTGAGTATTTGATGATTCCTGTCATTATCTTAGCTTTCAAGACAAGCCTTCTGAAGATAAACATCATACAATCACTACAAATACTCTCTCTGAAGTATTAGTCAACATTGTAAACGTGAGTCTAAAAGTGTTGATTACATAACATTCTTTCTCTACACTACTGTAAAGGGCTCTGATGTGCCCCTCGATTTTATAGACTCATGATATATCTCGCCAAGGGAACAAAATTTCTCAGTTTTCATCTACTGGAAAGGTTTGTGGTTTCCTTATCGATGGCTTAGGGAGGAATACAGTGGTAATTGAAGTTTTAAGCCATCGCAAATCATTCTTCTCCTGTGAGCAATATCCTGATTGTTGATTCTCTGGAGGACACATCCATCAGCGTGTTGTATGCGTTTCTTGTAAATCGGCGTAGCATTACTTCTCGTCAGTTTTCTTATTCAATAAAACGACATGCATCTAAGGAATTGTGTGTGTGTGTGTGTGTGTGTGTGTGTGTGTGTGTGTGTGTGTGTGCCTCTGTGTGTGTGTGTCTCTGTATGTGTACGTGCGTGCAGTATATACGCTATTGTATGCGTGTAGGATATCTGGGAACATCATTTCTAAGCACCAGCATATCATTTTCTGCATTTTGATTGTCCAAAGGCGTGGGTTTCAAGCATTCTTCTAAGGTTTCTCAGTGTTGTAAAACTGCTAAAATTTTCTTTTAGAGCTTTGTCGATTTGGTGGCATCTTTTGAAGATTTAAAGTGATTACATATTAGTGGCCATTAGACAGAATCCTTTCCAATAATCCATGTCAAAGAGTAATGTGTGTTTCTAAAATGGGCATTCAGATTGCTCCTGCATTTAACTAAATCTCTATGTCAGTGATCCCTTGTCCTGATCCATCTATGTTTGCAGTTTCATCCACCCGTCCTTACACCTGCCAACCACGTCGCTGATCTGTTGCACATCTGTTGATAATGAAATTGGATGGAAAGGATACTTTCATAGGAAACTGAGCAGTAAGGTAACTGATTATAAAGTTACCGCGTTTTTCAAGGATCAATTATCTATATACGCGTCATAAGCTCAATGCAGCTGAAAACAGTGACTGAAACGAAGGTTAACCTAGATTCCAGTGTCAGCTGATAGTTCCATCTCCGCTCTGTGCCAAGTTCAACGAAATCTTAGACCACAGAGGCTTGAGTACCACTGGCTGGCCACACATAGTTTAGCAGGTTCTTCAAAGCTAATGCTCGGAGTAAAACTGCTGCTATAATGAGACAGATGCATTGAGATATATAGAATAGATTGATGTAAAATGAAAAGACAAAAAGGGTATTACTCTTTTACTCGTTTACTTGTTTCAGTCATTTGACTGCGGCCATGCTGGAGCACCGCCTTTAGTCGAACAAATCGACCCCAGGACTTATGCTTTGTAAGCCTAGTACTTGTTCTATCGTGTTCTTTTGCCCAACCACTAAGTTACGGGGACGTAAACTCACCAACATCAGTTATCAAGCGATGGTGGGGAGGAGAAACACAGACACACAAGTTCGTGCATATATATA
>NC_068984.1:43986455-43989528 GCF_001194135.2 Octopus bimaculoides | reverse complement strand
ATATATATATATATATATACTTATAAACGACGAGCTTCTTTCAGTTTCCGTTTACCAAATCCACTCACAAGGCTTTGGTCGGCCCGAGGCTATTGTAGAAGACATTTGCCCAAGGTGCCACGAAGTGGGACTGAACCCAGAACCATGTGGTTGGGAAATAAGCTTATTACTACACGGTTACTCCTGCGCCTATGCAAAAAAAAAAAATCTACTACTTCATCATAACTGCCCTATTATAACTATATTGTATATTGAGCCTCTATGCAATCGCTCGGACAAATTGAAATAACAAAATTTCCTTCATATCACATGCTGTCTTTGAAAACGTCATATTTGCATAACATAGTGTTATTTGCAATACGTATGAAAAAGAAAAAAACACTATGGTAATAAATAGTAAGCGTTTGATAGTATATATGTTCGATCAGGACTCGGCTCACAATAATCTGTAACGACCTTATTCCAAATTATAACCATAATCACCATTATTATAACACCATAAGACCATTTCATAACCATACAACATATAACTTTATAAACAGGCATGTTTGATAATCATATGGCATGTTAAGGCACTAGACAGTGGCATTATATCATATTCAAATAAACATCAAACAGAAATTATCAATCCACAATATATACCGTTTTCTAAACTACGAAATAAATAGAACTACCTGATGTTTTTATTCTGCATTATTTATGAATGAACTTCAAGTATCGTAGGACTAGTATTTAGTTACGCTTTCTAGCAAATTAAATATTTAAAAGTCTAGTCGCCTACTTGACCTGACATAGATTACATTGTTAAGAATTCCAACAATCCTGGTACCTAAATATTGTTAGGATGAGAAACTTCACACTCCTAGTTGTTGTGGGCCCCTGATCTGGCCAAGCAAGTACATTTCTTAACTTTCTCATTCCACAAGCTGCTAAAATAGCAACCAACTCTGTTACAAAATCACGACCTTTTATATCAAATAAAGAAGGACACAACTTTTGACATACTACGAGGCAGTATAGTCAAAAATGGGACGTTTTAATCATAAGTCATTTCGATCAGGGTTAACTCGAGTCTAAATAACAACACAACAGCAAAATTTGTGTTGTTGCTGTTGTGATTGGTGATGGGGTGGGGATGGAAATAACAAATGTTATTACTGCGAATGTATCATAGTATTCCGACCGCAGATTACGAAGATGTGACAATGCCAATAATTTATCAACTAGGTCATGTATTCTCCACGGAAGTTAACCAGAGATAACGTATATAGCTCTCTACTGTGGATATTTGTCGTAGTATATCCGACCAATCTGACTGATTTGGTGGCTTCGATCACATGATGTGCCATGCATAATGTCATTGATCAGACGAATGACAAATATTACAAGGCATATTTCTCCGATGTAATGTATGATGAAAAGTCACACGGTATCACACCGATCAGTTGGACCGTAAATATGAATATCTTAGCGATCAAAATGCCAGCAAATAATTACTCGATATTTTACTCAACTGATGGACAGTTATACATCATAGGAAATGATATCGATCAGATAATGGACAAATATCATATGAGTATGGTACCAAAAAACAGGCGATATATATCACATGACGAACATCACGAGAACACCGCACCGATCAGATAAACTGCATATAGCACATTATGCGTCACCAAATCGATTTACGCAAGACGTGAATATCATATAAAAGACAAATATCACATGATGTCTTACCTGAAGGCACCGCATTCGTGATAAATAAATTTATGTTCCAATAATAAGCTCTATGGATCTTAAACTTATTGGTTATCTTGTTTACTGAATATGCTGTTATGTATTAACTAAAAGATTCAAATACTAATAAGCTCGTTTATGGAACGGTGAATCTTGAAGCAGATAAAGCTATAAATAACAGTGTTGTTGTTTATAGTTTCAGCTCAGAGCTGCGGCCATGCTGATCCATCGCCGTGTGTAAATATTGGGTTAAAAACTCTTTGGATAAAACAAGTCGAAGGCTGCCCATTGGGCATGAACCCACATCTCCTGTAAAGCCTTCTACTTTTCTAGTTAGGATAGAAAACGCTATTATTTGTTGGTTTACCAGCTTCGAAATTCAATGTACCAAAAATAATTATTTCATGTTCTCCGGGAAGTTTCTAAATTTTTATGACATCAAACTAATAAAATAGCATTGCTGTGCCACTAGCCTGGTCTGTGAGGTGTCAAAGTACCAATCGCAGGGTATATAATTTACATGAAGTTATCAGTTCAGTGTTGTGCTCTTGGCCAGGACACTAAATTGGCATGAATAAATATTTAAGTGAAGGGAATCACCACTGTAAACATTGTATAACTGACAAGTTATCTTCTTGTTCGACACACATTTCTTAGCCATTTAGTTTGCTGTGCAGATGTCAAATGATATCATGTTTATAACTTGCGATAAATGGAAATCATCGACCTGACCTATATTAATATACATTGCACGAGGACAATGTCTGACAGGTTGTCCAAATCATACACAACAATTATCTGCCAGTAGATCGATGACATATATTTTATGCCGGAAGTATGAGCCAAATGTGTCCAACAGGGCGAGTAACAGATATTTTCTGCTTAGTTTCACTTCCGTTTAGTGTTACTAGGTTGGTTGTAAATAACATGATCATCAACAAATATATATTGTATTGGTAATATATGTATACATATTGTATTGGCACGACGAAACAACTTCTCTCTTCATTCATTATGTCTCTCTAATATCCACTTGTCAATGCACGAGTGCAACACATCTCCCCTCACTCCTTGCAAATCTCAAACACTTTCAACAAGCAACAATATGTGTGCGCGTCTCTTTTGCTCGCTCTCTCTTTCTTCCTCCCCCCCCTCTCTCTCTCTCTCTCTCTCTCTTTCTACGCACGGACACATAAATTTATACACGTTTGAAGATGCATGTGCATGCATTTGTGTGTAAGCGAGTGTTTCTATTGAAAGTTTGATATTTGCCAAACAATTGTCCATCAACATTGTCAGGCCTAATGAATAAATCATATATATATATCATATATATATA
>NC_068984.1:43984569-43986297 GCF_001194135.2 Octopus bimaculoides | reverse complement strand
ACACACACACACACACACACACACACACACACACACATACACATATATGCATATAATATATTTGTCGATTATGTAGATTCCTGTAAATTCAGCCTGCTAACGTTTTCATGCTCAAAGATTACTTTTTTACATCACGGAAGACTAACAAAACATATTTTGGGATTTGAGAATAGAAAAAAACCCCCAAAAAACCCTGACTATATCTTCGGACAAAAGAACCTTATTCACAAAATACGGAGCAACAGCACTATGTCCAAAATTGATTTTGTTGCTGTTGTTCTCTCGTAATTTGTGTGTGTTTTTTTTTAAAGAGAATATGACGGAAACTAAAGTCGTCCTGACTTGCGTGTTGTCGTGTTTTTCATTCTTTGGAATGCCATATAGTTTAGCTTCGCGGATAAATGGAGACAAGAAGCAGCAGCATTTTCGAATTTTCGAGAAGAATATTGATCACTATTCTATTTCAATTATTCATTTCTTTATTTTTATCCTTCCATTATTTTCTTTAGCTGTCTTTTTCATGTTTAGTTTTCTTCCAATCTCATTTCTTCAATATATTTATTTATTTATTTATTTATTTATTTATTTCAATTTGTTTATTTTGGCTTTCAAAAGCAACCAGCTCGAATTTAGTCGAGGGAAGCCGCTAGGTTAGGCAAATGTTATTAGTTGGATGCGTAAACGTGACTGTGAATCTAGTATCTTTTGTCAGTATGCATGCACGCGTATATGTATGTGTGTGCATCGACTTGTGTGTGCGCGCGTGCGCAGCATTGTTTTGTAGTCTGCTGTATGAATGCGTGCAAATGTAAGTATGTGTGACTATTGAATGTATGCTTAGAGGTACGTTGTGTATTTATTCAGTTTCGAGTGTAACACTGTAATATATTTGCTGTTTCAGTTATGTGCATGAATATTCAAATATCTGTATACCATGTTTATATATATACATACACACACACACACACACACACACACACACACACACATATATATATATATATATATATATATATATATATATATATATATATATATATATACATAAATACATATCTATACACACATATATTTCTATATATACATATATCCACGCATATATATATATATTCATATACATATAAATATATAGTTACACACACACACACACATACACACACACACACACACACACACACACACACACACACATATATATATATATATGTATATATCTAAATATATAGATATACCTGTATATGTATATATATATACGTGTGTGTGTGTGTGTGTATTTATATATATATGTGAGTGTGTGTATGTATATATATATATACACACACACATGCTTAAATACATGAATATGGACAAATTCATATGTTTATATCACTTTTCATGTCTGCGTATATATCTTGGCATATATAATGAATGTATGTATACATTCCATATGTACAAATTATAGACACGCATATTCCAATGCTTATCTCCTTTTATGTGTCAAGAATGGATGTAGTTGCGTTTGCGTCCGTATGGTATTCATACCTCTTATGCACGTTTGTTTTTGCACGTATATGTACACGTACGTACGTGTCAATCAGTGTGCAGGCGAATTCGCGTACGTGCGAGAATGTGTATATATGCAGTAATATTTAGTGACAAATATAGTTTTCCTTTTTCGTAAAACATTGCACACTGTTGCCGATATAAAATGTCTCTGTCTCTCTGTATATATATATTTATACATATATA
>NC_068984.1:43977708-43982128 GCF_001194135.2 Octopus bimaculoides | reverse complement strand
ATATATATATATATATATATATATATATATATATCCGACGGGCTTCTTTCAGTTTCCGTCAGCCAAATGCACTCACGCAGTGGGACTGAACCCGGAACCATGTGGTTGAAAAGCAAGCTTCTTGTCACACAGCCACTCCTGCGCCTACACGCACGCACGTACGCACACACACACTCATACACACACACACACATGTGTATATATGTAAATATAGATATATATATGTATATGTATATGTAAATGTATATATATATGTATATGTATATGAATATAAATGAGGTCGATGCTGTTATGAAGATATTCAGCAGCTACAGCAGATTAGGATGTTCAGAAGGTTGCCCATCGGACTCTATGTTAGGGTGAAGTATTTGTGAGTAATTAAGACCTGAGACACGCAGGGATTTACAAGATGAGAATTGGACGAAAAGTGTGGGCTCACGTGTATTCAGAGCTTCCTAAATATTTTGAAAACCAGCCAATTGCTTTTGCTGTTTTTTTTTTTCTCGGTCGATTGTGGAAAGTTAGCGCGTGTAGCTGACCTTTCCATGATACGTGAGCAATACTCTCTTGCGGAGTGCAATTGTGTCTTGAGTGAACTCATTAGCCTTTAAGACCTGAAGTAGATTTGCATTATAAAAAGAAAAGTTAGCCCTTGAGATGCAGCATTAGCGATGTTACTGATATATAATCTGTACGACAGGTCATAAAAGACTGGGAACATTAACGTAAGTTACTTTGATATGTGGATCGACTACGTTCATGAACGAAAGTTGGTTGTCACGTTACTCATTAAAAGTATGTTGATCAGAGGTTCTTAAACTTTTTGGGCAACCGCCCCACTCATGGCCACATAATACCCTCAGCGCTCCCACCCCTATTTTTATGTGTAAATAAATATTTTATATTTTACTAATTTATATGTACTATGAATCATTTGATATTTAATATAACATATAATTTCTATACTGTAATATAATAATATAATAAATTCATTGCGTCTCCCAATCCACTGCCTTCCTCCCAATGCCTCCTTTTTCTCTACCCCACAAACACCACTCCCTTAAACACCAGCGTCCACTTGGTCTCTCTCAACGCCCACCCGAGGACAGTAGCGCCCACCTTTGAGAATCTATGATCTAGATATTCTTTATTTATTCAGCCAAAGAATGAGTAAGGGCAACAACCACAGTGTCATAGTTGCAAACAATGTTCTGTGTGAATCTTAGGTCAGTCTGATGACCTATGTCAATACTTGTAGGGAAAATGTTGATAGAAGGATATTCTATAGAAGTTCTAAATAAGAGTGGAGAGAAAGTGCCGAGTAAAAGACCGGGATGAGATACAGCAGAATTGATGATAGTGTAAGTGGCAAGTTATTTGGGTTTGGTGAAATTTAGTAGTAATGACACAAAAGTAGAGGCGCACCGCGTATGTGAGACTTATGTAATTTGTTTGCGCATGAATATATATACCAGCCAGAGGATACTGATTGGCAGTAGAGACTTGAGTTTTTGGCATATTGTAGCATATAGCAGTAGCGCTGTTTTTAGATATTTGAGCGTGGTTCCAATGTGGGTCTCAACTAATCAGACCTGAAATATATTCATGCAGGAAAGATATATCCTGGCTTTTGTGATGACGGTTTCACAATGTTATAAATATTGGAAAGCATTAGAGTAATAAGGAAAGTTTTTAATTGGTGGTAACATCGAATGAGCCATTTATGCAAAAAAAGATGCCTGTAAGAAACCGCACCGGCTACAGTGGTGCGCAACTGCTGGGGAATGGTCTGGTTGAGAACAACCGATATAAAATAAACAAAAGAGAAAGGTAAACAGAGAGAGAGGAGAGAAAGGAGAAATCTGAGCCTATATGCGGAGGTTTTTATACCAGATCTTACAAGTAATATCAAGTGAAAGACCGACATTTTCGAAGAGGAAGAAATATTAATTTCTACTTACCGTAGAAGAGCTAACTTTGGAAGAGAGTTAACTTTATAGAAAACACATTGTGATAATTGAGAACAGAAACAGATAATGTAAAAAACTGCTTCCATAGCCTGTTTTCATTCATTACTCTTGTGAAACTCAGAAACATCTGATAATGTAGGATTCCATAGATTAGCATCGATTCATGTAATGAGAAAAAGATTGAAGAAAAAGGTTAGAATTTGAGAGTATACTGTTAAAGGTTAAGAGAAGAAACAATGTCAGGGAAGATTTTCATTTTGGGTCGGTGTGATAGAAGTCATTCTTGATAATATAGTGGAAGTAGTAGAACGACAAAATGCCTACAAAATGATTCAGCCGCTGAGTATAGTGTGGATTGAAGATAAAACGGTATCTGATGATCTTAGGTCAGGAATGTCTTACAGAGACTTGTAGGTTGAAGTGTGGAAGCGAGAAGAATATGTAATATTAGGAAAGGTCACTAAAAGCGAAGGGTCATTAAAAGCGAAGGGTAGTATAATAAAATACGTAGAAGTATATATTTAATTACATCTTACTTTAAGTCGTTCATATAAAGAATAATATGTCAGTAAAACAGAACCGCGAAGTACACAAAAGTTAACAGATTAGTCAGAGATGGCCTCATCGAATAATGTTGTAATGGAGTGGTCCGATAGGAAACCTCTAACCCGTGAGATGAAATAGCTGGAGATCAAAGGACAGGAAATCTCACATCAGAATTGGTTGATGAATGATCATGTGTATATATTGCAGAAAAGCTCTGAAGAAACCGTACCAGTATTCTGTGAGGAGGGAAGAAACTCATACTTGAATGTGCGTATGTATAAATGATGGAAATGTCAGTAGGATATATATGTATATATATATACATCGATTCAGGTATATACATATTCGAAGCGACAAGTCGCGTATTTAGCGTAGGAGACTATTTATCGAAAATACGATGAATACTGTCTTCAACTTTGGAGCCACAACTAGAAGCCTTGTTAAATAACTGGTTAATCTTCAGATGAATTAACTGAGGAAGCCTTTTTTTTTATTTACGATCGTAGTGATTTTCGACTGAAACTTGAGTTTAGCATGCAGAGTGTTACTACAAACAACATGGCTGGACATAACATCAACAACACAGTGGAGGAACAGAACGAAAACAACAGCTCAACAGGTAAACAAATTCTTTCTAGCTGTAGTTATAGAAGAAACGGTAACTACAAAACTCATTTCTCTTGGAGTTATGAATTGAATAATGATATATTTAACTGCTACGAAAGAGCGAAACAAAACCCCACTGCTGGCTATACGAAACGATTGAAATCATATTGGGAGGATCTGCATCCAAAATTAAATCATTTTAATGACATACATACATAATACATACATACATACATACACACATACATACATGAGATATGTAATGCACTGCCTAAATATCAATCTTGAGAAATTAGGCCCCCAAAACCAGAAAGGAGAAAGCTAATTCGAAGACTACAGAACCAATCCGTCACTGGAACTGTAAAAATCTGTAAAACTTTCCAGAAGTTTATCATTTAAATATATATGAGCATGTCTAGATACGCAACTATATGCATGAGAATACTTACATAAGACATACAAATCTGCGCCAACATACATACATACATACATACATACATACATACATACATACATACATACATACATACATACATACATATATTCATACATACATATATAATACATATAAACAAAAAATGCCCTGTTGTTGATGTTGAAATTCCAGTGAAGGAGCCTTGGATCTAGATTAGAAACCGGTTTTCTCTCTACTGGCAAGAAATCTTGAAATAGACTGAATAATGACATACATACGTATTGATAAGCACGTGTATATCGTATATTCACACAATCATTTACAAGCACCTAGACACAGTATTGTTTCTTCTTGAGCTGAAATTTCAAGCAATTTACATAGTAGTGTTATGCATATTATTTTCTAGTATGAGATTTTATCCTCATCTTTCTACTTCTTGTTCATCATTACAATATTTTGCCAGACATATATAGAATTTTGTTCTGCGAGTATGTTAAATTGAGATAGTTTTGTTTACTTCTTAAATCATGTATGAAGGTGTAACAGCACTACACAGATAATATCGTAGATTTTCCTATAATCTGATTCTTCAATCTTTTTCTACGAGATCTGGGTTATAGAGTAATGTGTCTCTAAAACCAATGCTATTGCAATTTATTAAAAAGCAACATTTAATAGACCTTAGTAGTGATTTGGTTTCAGTAAGCGGATTATGCCAAAACGCTTACCAAAACATTCACAGAATGTTGTCTTGTTTGTGGCTGATATCTTGCCAATTTTACTTCTCCGAAATAGTGTACAGAAACCATTTTTTAAAAATATTATAGTCACTACCAGACACACACACACACACAGACATATGTATACATACATATATACATAT
>NC_068984.1:43970552-43977682 GCF_001194135.2 Octopus bimaculoides | reverse complement strand
ATATATATATATATATATATATATATATATATACATATATACAGAGAGAAAGAGAGAGGGGGAGAATTATGTATGTGTGCGTGTATTTGTTGCTGTATGAATGTATACGTGCGTGGAGTGTGTGTGCGCATGAATGTATATATGAATGAATGAATAATATATATATATAACCGGCACAAGTTATGTTTAAGATAAATGCTTTCTCTCTTATCGCTCGTTTGTGTTCTTATTTTCCTTATTTTTTGAATGCCGTCCAAGTTTTTTAATAGATAATTCAAGCTAAAATGAACTGATTAAATCACTGAGTCTACAATTTTCGAACGTTAAGAAAAAATCCATCTTTATATTCCGTAAATGTTTCAAATATACTATTATGAAAATTTTGTCATCAATACACACCATGTGTTTACCCATGCGATTAATGCACTATGAAGCTGTTGAAAGATTTTGCTATATTTACATCATTATAACCAGCGAAATATTTCGTATTTCATCTGAGAATTCTTATTTCATTAAATCAAGTCATAAACTCTTCTATTATACATGGAAAAATATCGACTGAATAGTTTAAGAGTTTGCTTAGCCATCTCGAAGTTTCGGGCTCAATCCTATTGTGTGTCATCTTGAGAAAGTGTTTTCATCATTGCACCGGGTCGACTCAAACCTTCTGAGTGAAATTAGATCGACAGAAACTGTCTGTATTGTTCATGCCATTGACATATAACGTTCTCACACAGTATGCCAAGCTGATTTTCACTGAATTTGCGATACAGGTGTCTGTGAAATATTCAGCCATTTACGCGCAAATTCAATGATCAGGTTATTTAATTGATCGAGCAACTTTATTCTCATCATCGAAACCAACGGGAATCTTCAAGTGTGTGGCCAGATCATATTGCATTCCGTGGTTAAGTTGCTAGGTGTTATATTTGTGAGTGCGCTTCAGTAACAACCGTTTCATCAGAACATATTCCATATGTTGCAAATCATCATTTTGTCATATAGCTATAGGTATTTATATGGATATTTTATGTGAGATTAATGCTCTATCCATCGGAAAATTTTAGTTTTATTTCAACAGTGTTAGAAACTTAGTATGGAGACTACATTCTCGTCTGGTAAGAAGTAATATATACAATGGCCATGGAAATTGTATGAAAATCGATATTTCAACAAGTAAAGCCACTAAAGTCACTTCTATTTTTATGTCTTAACTGAATTTTAACTGAGATTTTGTGACAATCGTTACAATATTTATACCGACATTTCAATTTTCGTAATTTATAAGATACAATTGCCATCTACGGAGATGTTAGTACTAAATTATCTTGAACTAGATATAAAAACTTGAGATTTATGCATGATGAAATGGAAGAATATAATTGACTAAACCTACTCTTGTACTTGACAGGAAATAATTTTACCGATTAAGGAGTGAAAAGTGAATTCAAGAAAGGCGAGATTCGAATTCGAAACGTGAAGGTATTTTGCCTGTCGCTGTACCGATTCTCTTAATTCGCCCGACAATAGACAAAAGGCCAACAATTTTTATGGAAGGTGGATAATCGATACAATCGATCCCAGTACTTACACTTGCTCTTGATTTTATAGGCTCCAAATGTTTATAAGGCAATTTCGCCTCGGGTAGAATTTGAAGACGACTCTGGCACCTCAACGCCTTACCTAACGACAATAACAATGACTTCTGTTATATACATAAGATAATGAATTTAGTAGCATTTTGCCCGGCGTGCTAACGATTTTGCCAGTTCGCCGCCTTTTAATAATAATAATAATTATTATTATATTTATAACAACAACAAAGCAATAATAATAATAATAATAATAATAATAATAATAATAATAATAATAATAATAATACTAATAATAATACTAATAATGACGGATTCTCCTGCAGAAGACGACATATGAGCGTTCAGTTTTTGCCGAATGACCTGCACATATGATTTATTAATAGTGATCAAATCTGTGTGCTGTACATTAGCTCACCTTTCCATTAAATCGACGTTACCTGAACAGGTGCACTGTGTACCAGACGTCAGGTGTCAAAGTGATCGCAGAGTAACGTGAGAGGAAGTGTTTTTCTCAAGATCAGAACGCACCACCAGGCCTAGGAATTGATACCACTATCTTGTGAACGTGAGTAAGTAAAGAAATAGACAAATAGTTGAAGGAGATTGAAATAGAATGTCCTGTAGAGCTTCTACAGAAAGTTTGCCTGTTGGGGACACGAAAGATTATCAGGAAGATCTAAATCACTTGAAGGACTATCGAAAGATTGTGGATGCCTAAGGTTACCGGTAGTAACACGCTTCCAACATAGAATCTACCAGGAATAAGTACGAACCTGAGTCAAATCACAAATAATAATAATAATAATAACAACAACAATAATAATCATAATAATAATAATAATAATCATAATAATAATAATAATATCAGATGGTGTTTGGACTCTCAAAATGTGCTACGATGGTGATGAGAGGAGGAAAGCTTACCAGGACATGGCATGTGGCTAAAAAATGGTGAAATGATGAAGGCAATTCAACCTTAATCCAGCTAATAATATCTGGGAATACTTGAAGCAGATGGAATCAAACACCACAAAAAGAAATAAAAGACAAAAAGAGAGTACCTGCGGAAGGTGAGAAAAATATTGACTTCAAAGCTGAATGCCAGAAATATAATTTCGGCAAGAAACTCGCGCGCAGTCGCAGTAGTTCGTTATGGCGCTGGAATCCTGAAGTGGACAGACGAAGAGCTAAAAGAGATGGACAGGAAGTCAAGAAAGCTTCTAACGATACATGGAGTCTATACATGAAGAGGAGCAAATGGAGGAAGGGGACTGATAAGTGTGGAAGACTACGTGCGTATCGATCACGAGAGCTTACTTAGATACCTAGCCCAAGGTAAGGAAACCTTGCTAGTGACAGTTAGGAACGAGGGAGTATTGAGAGGAGAAAAAGGGAAAACAAAGGAAGAGGTACAAAAAGGAGAGGAAGAAGAATTACCCAAGAAGGGACTACACGATCAATTCCATGTAGCCACAGCAGAAGTTGCTGGAAAAAATAGGTGGAATTGGCTGATGAAAGGAATAATAAGAAAAGAGACCGAGAGCACTATACTGGCAGCGCAGGACCAAGCTTTGGCCACGAACTTGAGCATTAACCTTACGAATGAGCAAGTGTCTCCGCTGTGTCGCATCTGCAATAGAGTAGATGAAACCATTGCCCATATCACGAACGAATGCCCTAGACTTGCTCAAAAACATTCTGTGGCGACTAGACCAGGTGGCGAAAGTGCTACATTGGTAACAGTGCGAAAAGTGGAGGCTAGAGAGAGGCAAGACGTGGTATGAGGACAAGCCCTCAAGATTATCAATGTTTTTCAAGGCTTATATATTCTAGCACTGAATTCATTCATCAACTTCAAGAAAGAGATAATTATAATAATTTACATATCAAACAATTTTCTTTTAGTAAAACGCAATATAACGTCTCAATCACAGTTGCCTTGCTCTACAATATGTTACCAATCACCTTAGAATCCATATTTATCTAACAATTGTGCGCCAGAAACTAATGGGCAACTCTTTAGGTTGAGGTATAGGATTACTCACACATTTGGATTACAAAAAAACTGCAGCATGTAATTTTGCAAGAGAAGGTAAATACAATGTAATGCATCAGATGTATGGCTGATAAAACATTGACATCGGCCAGAAAATGCACATGCAAATATATTTTTTAAAAAATCAATCAAATTAAACTTACATCATTTCGCATCTATACGTGTCTTAATATATCATATATAACATATATATACATATATATGTGTGTGTGTGTGTGTGTGTGTAAAGAGAGAGAGATACGCACACACACATAAATTATACAATCATGCGCGCGCACACACATGCATATAGATAGATAGATAGATAGATAGATAGATAGATAGATGGTACAATTTCTATATGCTGATCATCTTTTATATATTCGCTGCGAGCCACGTAAATCTGTTTCAGAAGGGAACTTTTGATGATTAACAACTTTCATCTGTCAATATCCATATGTTCGATTCTCAAATAATACTTATTACCTGGAAACACATTCTCTGTAAGTTTATGTCTTGCGGAATATGCCAGTTTCGTCACTTGGGATAGATTAGAAGAAAGCAAATAGCTGTGGTTTCTAATATAAAGACAAACAGTTTAACAATTGAACGGTTTCTTTAAGCTCATAGTGTGTCACATTAAACATTTAGCTATGAGTTTAACTGTGAAATTTTGGTTGAATGAGAATGTTAATAAGATTGAAGCAGCTGTATTATTTCAGTAATCAATTAATTAAAAATCTATTCTGACATATCAAAATACTCGCAGAAAAAATGAGGGCAAAATCCTAATTGTTCACACTGGCATAAATACTCACATTTTTAAGAGAGGAATTAGAAATGAAACAAACAACTTCGTGTTATATTTAATATATATATACAACGTGTCACTCAAGGTTTCTGTTTTCTTTTTTCTTTTCATTAAATCGCCTCCACAATTGAGAAGATCTCTTCACATGAAACTATGGAAGCCTTGTTAACCTACATAGTATATATATATATATATATATATATATATATATATATATATATTAATGAAAGTCACAAAAGTGACAGAGTGTATTGTCCAGCACCAGCTATTGCTAGAAACAAGAGTTAAAACAACTTAAAAGCTATAAAGCACTGCACTTAATAACTCACAAAGGGAAGTAAGTCCCTAGCGTATATAGTCGGATGGAACGATTTCGGATTTTGATGCATAACATCTTAATCCTCGTCAGCAAGTCTTAATGCCAAGGGTTAAACTCAACAACCTTTGTCAGTCTTATAAGAAAATCGTTGAAAACTTGACCTGATTTCCTAAGCGATAAAAGTGTAAACAACAAATCAAATTAAATGGGTAGCTTACTAGCAATTTGACAGTGGTTACTGACCAGCACCAGATATTGCTAGAAACAAAAGTTAAAATGACACAAAATAGTTAAGAGTCGCTGATGTACATTAATATGCTATGCAGCAAAATCCGAAATCGTTCGATCCGACTATTTACGGTGGAGTCTTACCTCCTTTGTCAGTCATTAAGTACAGTGCTTTGTGACTTTTAAGTTGTTTTAACACTTGTTTCTAGCAATAGCTGATGCTGGTCAGTACCATCTGTCACTTTCGTGACCTTTATTAATTTTGCCTTTAGGTTCAAATTACTAATAAGCCACCGATCTAATTTATTGTTTACACGTTTACCACTAAGGAAATCAGGTCAAGAACATATTACAACCAGGAGGTATGGGATCCCCTTCGCAAAGCACTACACCGAATGCACTCACACACTGCCCACTCGAAGCATTGAAACCTCTGAGACAAGTGATATATCCTTGAATGTATTTACCACACACAACTCTGACATACACACACACACATACACACATACACACATTCATATATTCTATTTTTCTGAGGTCAGTTTTTTTTCCCCATATTCAATGTCCCCTCTCTCATCTTCAGCTATATAATATACTACTCTACCAAACATTCTGTTTATTTAAGTGTAGTCGTTTTTGGTCTATTAGTCCTATTATATTACATATAATATCATTTATTTTAATAATGTACTCCAGATGATGTACCATTTTAATCTATCAGTACTTCCACACTATATAAATATTACTATTTATAACTAGACTAATCCATTTAATCCTCACTTATTTTCCCTACGTCTTTCCTCATTCTCTCCCTTTTGCGTTCCAAATATAACATTGATCTAAATATCATGTTACAGTCTCTCTTAGTCAAAGATTACACGGATTCAAAGGAATAGCCAGATTAAAACCACAATTCTCCAGACATACTTATTTCCTTTCAAATCCCAGTTATATTTCCCTCCTAAGGTATGCTTTCAAACACGTTCAGTAATACACTAAACGCGCGCACCTATATAATTAGGCTACATTTCTAATTATTATAGGCTTGTATATTTCCTTCCATAAGCACAGCTGAACTGTTAGCACACCGGGCAAAATGCATAGCGGCATTTACGTTCTGAGTTCAAATTCTTCCGAGGTCGACTTTGCTTTTCATTCATACTCGTTAGATAAAATAAGTAACAGTGAAATACTGAGTCCGATGTAATCGACTAATCCCCACCACTACCAAAGGAAAGAAGAAATTTCAGGCCTTGTGCCTTTAGTAGAAAGGATTATTATTATTATTATTATCATTAGAAAACGCGATATACATTTCTTATAATAAATTATAATACTTGTAACATAGCCCTGGATTCGAACTTTTACAATATAGATTACGTCTACTAATAAATTATCATTTCAACGTCAAAAAAAGAAAGAGGCAGGGAAAGAGGGGGTGGGAGTTGTAGATAGGTGAATGGACTTTCTTGGGCATTGCTGAAGGACTAAACAACAACTCGTCAGTTATACACTGTTATGGACATGTTCGCATGGATATACACTGGCCATGATCCGCCAAAAACCTTCATCGACCAGACCTGTACAGACACGAGATGCTCTGTTGACCTCCCGAATACATGGAGAATTGTGAATAGATGGACCGATCGTGTCAGGTAAAATCGATCAGATGTTATTTAACAACTGATAAGATTTTAACGACTACCAAGGAATAGAGTGAAGCTGATATGGGCAAGATTTGAACTCAGGACACAAAAGAGAACTAAAGTCAATAAGATTGTTCGACACTGTACCCTCGCCCGTTTGCTACACACACACGCAAACACAGACACACTCACACGCACAAACATACACACACACAATCTCTCTCTCTCTCTCTCTCTCTCTTTCTCTCTCTCTCTTTCTCTCTTTCTCTCTCTCTTTCTCTCTCTTTCTCTCTCTCACGAATTAACTATAGTACTAAAACTGCATGTTTCTAGTTATTTTATAAGCAACTATACGTGTAGGATTTAATAGATATACATTTACCTTTGCTATAATAATTGACAGTGGAGGCGCAATGGCCCAGTGGTTAGGACAGCGGACTCGCGGTCATAGGATCGCGGTTTCGATTCCCAGACCGAGCGTTGTGAGTGTTTATTG
>NC_068984.1:43963243-43969985 GCF_001194135.2 Octopus bimaculoides | reverse complement strand
TATATATATATATATATATATATGTATATAGACTTACATATGTTTCGACCAAAGATTGGTCCAGGTCATGTCTAACTTAATAGCGACACCTGATAGGATTAGCTAAATCTTTTTTAAGTCAAGTTTTGTGGTATTGAGATCCATTCGAGTAGAGAGTTCTTGTTCAGTTAGGTGTATCCAGGTATAGATGGCTTGTCTTGTATTCCTTGAAGATATTTATCCAGATTCCGTTTAAAGGTTATGGGATCCTTTTCCTCTTTGATATGTTTCGGGACAATGTTAAATAGAGCAGGGGAAAAGAAATTGTGTTGCAGTGTATTTATGTATTGTGATCCTGAATTGGCTAGGGGACGTATGGCCCGTGGTCCTAGACTTGGATGAATATTGAGGCTATATATATACATATATATATATACATATATATATATATATATATATATATATATATATATATATATATATATATATATATATATATATGTATGTATGTATGTATGTATGTATTTATGTATATATGCGTACGTATATGTTTGTATATACGTGCTTCAGAATGTGAGTTCATATTTGTGTGTGTGTATGTATGCGTATATATGTGTGCGTGTATCTTTGTACAATACATGAATGCATACATACATTCACATGCAGACACTGTCACACACACAATGTGTGTGTGTGTGTGTGTGTATGTGAACACATACAAAAACACACGTTGCAAATTGCTTTCAAGCTAACGCTTAATGAATTGATAGATAACGGCTGCAAAATATTGAGGATGATATCATTTTGGCAGATAAAGGAATTAACGTTTATCTTTCAAATCCTGTTGTTATTTCCCTCCCATAAGTAAATAATTGTAATAACATAAGCCTTGCGATATTTCACGTACCAAACATGGAACTCCAAAACCGAGAGTCTATATTGCCTAGGAAATGCTAAACAACTTTTCTTCTTGAAATCACGTGAAACTAAAGCTTTGAATGGTTTTGTACGGAATTTTCTGGGTAGAGAGCTGCTATGGTAATCTGTTAGCAGAGACGCGTTCAGTAAGTGCGTTTCTTGAAATGAGCTACAGTCTTCGGTCAAGCATAGACCGAGGATGGGATTTTAGTGTCTAGGATTTTTTCTGGGTGGTACTCCAACATTTCCCTTCTATACATAGTTAGTAGCAGGTTATGATTGATCTTGTTCTTGGGATACTCTTGTTGTTAATGAGGATGCGTTGAGAAACTATTTTCAGAGAACATTCAGACGAGACATATGGGTAATTTCCAATCGTGTTGTTAGTTAGGAATAAATTCTACATCTAAATTACCAACAATCAGTGAGAACTATGCATGGTCGACGAAATTAATCTCCACGTATTTATACAGATACAAATTTCAGGAATTATAGTAAAGGTTCACGTATATGATTGTTCTGGCTCTCACTGAAGATACTTGCTAGCATTAATCTGTCACCTTACCTTCGAAAAGAAGCTGAATAATTTTCCTCCGCCTCATTGTTATTACTCTCTGTAAAGAATAAGAAAGTGCACAAGGTTGTAAAAACTGACATTATTTTACTTTCAAAACAACGTCAATTCTTTGTTGCGAATGTGCGCATTTGTGTGTGTGTGTGTGTGTGTGTGTGTGTGTGTGTGTGTGTGTGTGTGTGTGTGTGTGTGTGTGTGATTTAGAGTGATTAACTAGAATCAAGGCACATCAACACGCATGACACCAAAAGTGGTTAGGTACGATATCATAGAGCTCACAAAGAAGTAAACAACATTGAATATATCAAATGTTGTTAAGATACTATAGATAAGCATGTACCAAATCCAATTTAAACCGTACAACCCACTCTGTGGTTGATCCTTGGTGTAGCATCCGCATGTGATGTAGTGAGGTTGTTGATTAAGTAATAAATCAAAATAGTGATAATTAAGTATATTTGAAGAAAACCAAGGCTCTCTGTGCGTATTTTGTCCTCAGTTTATATAATGTATATTACATATTACTTGAATATAAAGTGTCCAATATAACCTTTCCTAATTTAAGATAGTATGGTGTGATTTAAAGACTTAAGTTTCATAATTTCAAATTTGTTTGGCGTAAGAAGCCGTGTAATTATATTAGTAAAAATTGAGCGTGATAAGTATTGAGAAGAAAGAGTGGTAGTGTTTCGGTTACACTTATATATATACTTACATTTTCTCCATTATAAAAGTACATATATTCATACACATACACACGCCCGCGTATACATAAGCATGCACGCACACGCACATACACACACACACATACACACACACACACACACACACACACACACACACACACACACTCACACACAAACATTTTTCTAAATCAAATTCTGCTTCTATTTCTTACTCCTCGTTTCCCAAAGTCAACTCTCCACCTCAAAATGTGATAATAGTACACGAATTTTCTTTCTGTTTCTATCATTCTCTCACATTCTATCTCTCTGATTTTATATAATTACCTCTTTAATTCCACATCTATATTTTACACTCTATCTTTCTATTTTTTCCATTTGCACGACTTACTCACGTTATTTCTTCCTCTCTCTCTCTCACGCTTTCTCCAGGCATTTGTATATTCTACTGTCTGCTCACATAATTGCCAGTTTCACAAGCTGCTCACTTCTCTACACTCTTCCTTCTTCCTCTCTCAATCTCCCCTCTATATATTTTTCTATCAAATCTATCTGTCTTTATAAATGCTGTGCCTCTCTTTTACATCTCTCAGTTTAGTCGCTGTATTTGACTGATATGAGATTTTGTTGGTGACTGAAGGAGCATACAGTACACATTAAAAACTCGACTTGTGACTTGCCGCTATATACATATATATATTATTCAAAACTCAACGATAGATTTGAATTTCATTTCATTGACTCGAACAGCCATTTCTAAATCGCAGGACGAGTATACTTAATGTAGTGGAACTCTAAAATATGTTTGATTATTTAAAATTACATCAACGATGGAAAAGAAAGTCATTAGCGTTAATGTTGACAGAATTTGCTTGGGAGCATGTTATACAAAATTTTTTACGACATCTGAACTTGGAACATTAATAAGAAATAGGGTTATTATGAGGAAGTACTGAAAATTTCCAGGCACTAAGGGTCTCACGAAAGGTCTGGTTGGAGTCCCAACCTTCTGAGTTCTTTTACAAGGCTTAGAAAAACTGAAGGACCGCTGCAATAAATGTGTGAATCTAAGAGGGGAATATGTTGAATAAAATCACAATTAACTGATCCTCCTGTATTTTCTTTTACCCAAAGCCAAGAACTTTTCAGCGACACCTCATACAATGTCGGTCATCTCAGATATATTTTCAAATTGTATTAAATTTTATATTATGATGCCCTTAAGACCGCGAGGGAAAACTTTTCTTGAATATAATCAACTACATGTATATTACATATATGTAATATGTCGGATCAGAAAAAAATAGGAAAATTCATACGCTATAACACTTCTTTTATCTTTTAATTATTTCAGTCATTCATTAGACTTCAGTCCTCCTAGGGCACCAAGTGAACCGATACGTTACGAGAATGTAAAGAAACCAAAACCAGTTGTCAAGCGGTGGGGAGGGTCGTGTGTGTATATATATATATAGCATTGGTCATCGTGTGTATGTATGTATATAATTGTATGACTGAACCAGAAAACACCTAGTTGCAATGCTTCTTAACAACACAGCTATTTTAGTGCCAATCTAGATAATCTGCAGAGACAAAATTAAATAAACCTAATTATATATATATATATATATATATATACATATATACATTGGCACTATAGCCTGAGAAAACGAAAAATTTTGCTGCTCATGTCTCTTCCTATATCATCATGATTGGCGTAAAGTAAACTGACTCTATCCAAAATTCGTGACTCAGCAAACATTTTTGATATGTAATGTAATGTAATATAATATAATAAAATATAATATAATATAATATAACATAATATAATATAATATAATATAATATAATATAATATAATATAATATAATATAATACAATATCATATGATATATAATATAATACATCATGATACATTATAATGTATTGAATATCATTATATGTTATAAAAAAGTATGCTGATTCGCGACGTACCCTGATTCATATTTAGAGCTATTTTCTCTTAGTACATTATTTTATGATATATCATATCATTTTAATGAAATTTAATGCCGTATTATATTATATTATATTATATTATTTTATATTATATTATAAATATAGTATTATGTCAAGTTTTGAGAAATAAACTTATATGCAAACTTAGGAATGCAGTGATAGAAACAGTTGAGCACTGAATTGATCGCCTCTCGGTATTTGAGGTGAAATCTGGAATCCGAGGGAACAATTAAAACTACATCAGCAAGGATTATTCAATACAAATCTTTTTAGAAAAAGCTGATAAATTCAGTACCACGAGGAGAGCAGAATCTACGTTTCGGACTCTTGTCTTTTATCTGAGAGTGAGGAAGTTTTTTGGAAAAGTTTTGTTTGAGTGTCGGGTATAGCAGGGAAAAGGCATGAATCGTAAACAACAACACTATTAATTGTATTTTCCACGCGGTCATTCGAAGGAAGAGGGCCGGAGTGTTATGTCTCATACTCCTCAAGTCTATTGAAATTATTGAATTCTCATTTAATCATTTATTTCCCCACTTGTACATATAATCTTAGATCATAGAACTTTCCATTTTTGGAGAGTCGAGTAAATATTAAACATATATTAATGTAAATTCAATTGGCTATATAGCTTCTCTACAAACGTGTGGCAACATCACGATGTATTAGTAAGAAAGAACTCAATCGATATTATTCACCTTTTTTTACAGTTTCAAAATATTATTTGACACATTCTAACTGCTTCTGCCCTTTATTAAATGACGAAAAAAATCGTTTAAATTAAAATTTAGTTATATTTAGTTATATTTTACGTTCTTTTCATTGTCGTCTGCACCATGATGATAGTAATGATGATGAAATTCGTCATCATCATCAAATCCTCATCATGAACATCATCATCATCATCACCATCATTTGAAATGTTAGTAGTAGCAGCATTTACATTAGACTCAACGACAATATCAGCAGCAAATGTATCAGCTAGCTGAAGAATCTATGGAGACAAGAGGAACAGCTACAGCAGCAGATGCTGCACACCGGTAACAGCAGCAACAGCAGCAGATGCTGCAGCAGCAACTGCAACAGCAACAGGAAGTGAAGTAATAAGACCTGTATTGACAGCAACAACCTTGATAATATGTAACTGCTAGTACTATCATTTGAACTTCTTTTCTACTACTACTACTACTACTACTACTACTACTACTACTACTACTAGTAGTAGTAGTAGTAGTAGTAGTAGTAGTAGTAGTAGCAGTAGTAGTATAGATAAAATGGTAGACCTGTGCACTGACTGTTATACTGTATTCCGTTTTCTGTATCTATGATATAAGGTCAAATCCGGAGACTGTTCTACTATTCTTTGCTTTTCTCCTGGGATTGTTAAAATAAACACTGGATTTACTAGACTGCGCACTTCTCAAAATATATACCATTGGTATTCTATTTAAATGGTTGTCATATTTTAACTACAAAAGACTTGCTGTATATAGCTATGACATTTAATGATGTGAACTCAATTTTTGCTCATGTGGATTTTCTCTTATTTCCTTCGTGAGATTATAAATAATGCATCAATTAAGTACTACATTCGATTTAATTGACTTCAAATCTCCCTAAGAATTTCTGACGTCGTGTTGCCTCAGATAGAATGCGTTTATATCGTTACTTCAGGAAAAAATCTACGTTGGTCACTATCAAAAACAAAAACTATCCGTGTCATCTTGAAACTCTTTAAATTAAAGATTTTGAGACAGAAAACTTCAGACAAGGAGTATTTTACTGCAACTTCGTTATTCTTGTTTCTCAGCAGCTATTTCAATTCGTTTCAAATGTTCGCATGACAACGGAAATGTTATTAATCCGCACTTACTAGAGCCTTCTCAATTATGACATCATGTCGTGATACGTTCAATATTTTCTGTTCTTTTTTGTTCGACTCAAATATTGTGAGGTAACAAAATTTATAATCTTTGGGACTTGTCTGTCAAATTTATCTAGTCCTATAATCGTCGAATGCATAGTGTAAGTTACATTGAGTAACTCCGCCCACTTCTTTGCCGGCTTATGTACGGTCAACAAAACGGTTTCGTGAATGTGCATCGTTAACAACTTTCTTGTGCACATATCCATTTCATCCAGTACATTTTTCATCCACTAAACCAAGCCTGCAGAATATTTCGATATTGGTATTATTCACATGTTGCTTCCTTCAATGTCATTTCTTCCATTTAATTTTGTCTCCAAGATATTACTGATTTTCTTCGCGTATTCAGTTTCCAATTTTGTCCTCCATTTCCTCCCGTTCCACTATGTCAAACTGCAACATAGTCAAATGTCTCTATCCCGTCTCCGCATTCAGCGATTTTAGTCGAAGAAATTGACCCCAGAATTTATACTTTGTAAGCTTAGTACTTATTCTGTCGGTCTCTTAGGCCGAACCGCAAGATTACGGGGACGTAAACACACCGACATCGGTTGTCAAACAATGGTGGAGGGAGCAAACGCAGGCACTATGACACACACACACACACATATACATATACAATATACATACATATACATACATATATATATATATATATATATA
>NC_068984.1:43959959-43963030 GCF_001194135.2 Octopus bimaculoides | reverse complement strand
TATATATATATACATGTATAAAGAGAGAAAAGGATAAAGAGAACTATGGCAAAGACTTTATCCATAAAATATATTTCTAACTTTGCCATGGTTCTCTTTATCCTTTTCTCTCTTTATGCATACACACGCTAATACACGACCTATGTTATAATCCCCACTCTTGTTTATACAGCGAAAGGGGCAAAACTAGCCGGTATACAGCACTTACTCAGTATTACTCGTATCTTTGGGTTTGGTTGAATCCAATACCCTTCTTAACCTTATATATATATATATTCGACGGGCTTCTTTCAGTTGCCGTCTAACAAATCTACTCAGAAGGTTTTGGTCGAGCCGAGGCTATAGTAGAGGACACGTGCCCAAAGTATCACGCTGTGGGACTTAACCTGGAAACATATGGTTGGGAAGCAAACTTCTTACCACACAGCCATGCCTGAAATTGCAGCATTAAAGAATTCTAGTCCTTACTTTTGGAAGTTTGATTATCTACGAATATTGCATTATGTTTTTTTCACTCTAGACATTATCCTGTACACGAACTGAACATATCTAGTCTTTTATTGCAACAGATGTTTCGTTAACACTCCATATCTTCCATTTTTGTTGTTGGGATGAAAAAACAGCCAGTTGGTAGAATCGTTAGCACGTCGAACAGGATGCTTCGCATTTCTCCTGTCTTTACGTCCTGAGTTCAAATTCCGGCGAGGTTGACTTTACTTTTCATCCTTTTGAGTCGATTAAATAAGTATCAGTCGATGAAACCAGACTATCAACCCACTACCGCCAAATTTCAGGCCTTACGCCTCTAGAAGAAAGAATCATTATATTTATCATTATCATGTAGTTTTTGATAACAATCTTTTTTTTTTTGTAAGTTTTGTTAAATCACGTTAATATTATCATCATCTAAGAGGTAAGTTCGCGAACTCGCCGAATCGTTAGCAAGGTGGGCAAAATGCTTAGCGGCATTTCGTCCTCTTTACGTTCTGAAGTGAAATTCCGTCGAGGTCGACTATGTCTTTCATCATTTCGGAGTCGATAAAATAAGTACCAACTGAGCACTGTGGTCGATATAATTAACTTAGCTTCTTACTCAAAATTGCTTATTTTGCTGGGTATAATGGAAAGTGTTAGCTCTCCAGGGGAGCCAGGAGACTTAAGTGACACTTGTTTACTGGTCGTGCTTCAAGAACTTTGCGAAGAATTCTTGCAGTTCCAAGCAATGCTGATTTGTCTAGGTGTTCTACCTTTACATTTGTACCAATCTTTTTCAGCCATGTTGGTAGTTGAATGCGCGAATTACTATTAATATCCCGTCTACACTTCTCATTGACCACAGCCTCCGTATTTCCCACTTCAAATTGTCGTCGTTATTCAGTTTTCTTCTCTTTGATCCTCTTGTCACCGGGACATATTACGTCGATGATCAAGCATGTTCTTTCTTTTTTATTCACCACAACAATATCCGGTTTCCAATGTCTGGTCAGGTGATCACACTGGATCATTGCATTATCTCCCTTAGTAACTGGCTCTGGATGGTGTTCACACCAGTTCTTTTATGGTTATACTGGACAACTGGTTCCGCCGGGGAATTTTATAGCTGCGATTCTATTCTCAGTATTCAGGACCATTCTGACACGTCTATAATACTCTTTCCTCATCTTCTCTTTCATTGATCCGTGTTGAATCCTTTTTCCTTTGTGTATCCCAAGATACTTATAAAAGCCTTTTTGATCTAGGTCCTTGCTAAATGTATCAGGATCATTTTGGGTCTAAAGTGTTAGCTGTCAGTTTACCATGTTTGAACAAAGCTTTTGCAGACTTCTCAAGATCAAATTCCATATTGATGTCATCACTGACTTTTTTCGCAGTTAATAGAGATCTTTCAGTTCATTGTAATTTTTTGCATATAATTTCAGATTATCCATGCAAAGCAAATATGAAGTGATCTTGTTGAACATTTTGTAACTGTTATTATTATTTGATGAAAACTCAGTTTATTTTGCTGGGTATAATGGAAAGTGTCAGTTGTCCACAGAGATCAGACTAAGGTGACATATGTTTACTGGCCGTGCACAAAGAACCCTGCGAAGAATATTATTATTATTATTATTATTATTATTATTATTATTATTATTATTATTATTATTATTATTATTATTAATTCGTCATTTAGTGTATGTGGAAACAGCACGGGCGTGTTTAGTCATGTGTCAAGTCACAAGTACCTCAGGCAGTCATAGTTTCCTTAAAAATGAGCACATTTCATAGCAAGACTGATACCAATCTTTTCCACCGCTTTAAGATTATTATTATTATTATTATTCAGTAGTTTTATTATTATTATTATTATTATTATTATTATTATTATTATTATTATTATTATTATCATCGTCGTCGTCGCCGTCATCATCATCATAATTTGAATGGTTGTCCTTACTACAATCATGTTTTTGTGTTTAAGGTAATATAATCTTCCGAAATAATTTCGTGGTAGAATGGGTTTCTAGTTATAAGCTATTCATCTTAAAGTGTTTCTGATCATATCTTTCACATAACATGGACACTTCCTAAGGAGTGCTACTTCCACTGAGCTTTACACATGGAAGGCTTATCTGAAAGTTCTTCGATTCTCATTCGTCTTTTGCTTCACTGATCCCAACGTTTCTATAATTATAAGGATATATCTTGAGTATATATTAGATATCTTCGATGTTTCTATTGCCATGTATTCAGTTATATAATTTTTATCGTTCTTTTCTGCGACATTATTGTCTGCTTACATCAATATCTGTGTAAAATTAGGATATCTTGTCTTTTTCGATAATACGAGGATGCTCGTCCAGATTTATCTCTTTGTATTTGCATATCCTAGATACAAGACTATTTTCTTTCTCTAGCACTATCTCTGGCGATAGGAAAAATAACTAGAATCAAGTAGCTACTGTTAGTCTTTGTCTGAAGAACTGAAAAGCCCAGAAGCTGACAATTACGTCAACTTCTAGGTTCTTCAGTTCTGTATATGTATCCTTCATTCATGCAACATAATGATATACATATATATATATATA
>NC_068984.1:43958172-43959588 GCF_001194135.2 Octopus bimaculoides | reverse complement strand
TTATTTATTTATGTGTTTCAGCCAAGTGGCTGCGGTCATGCTGGTGCACCACCGTGATTTTCACGTTCCTTGCATGGCTCTTCTCCCCCACCTGACATGGTCCAATCAAGAGTTTTGATGGCACATCTGGTGTATAAGAGAATTTGACACAGCTGCCCTAAACTGCGTCTCATTACGAGCCATTGGTTCGTCTGGTATCGTGGAGAGGAAAGCGTCAAGTTTTGTCTTGAAGACCTCCGCATCCATGTCTTGCATGTCTCTCAAATGTTTTGGCAGGGCATTGAAGAGCTGAGGTCCTCTGAAACCGAGGCTGCTGCAGTATCTCGTTCTTATATATATATATATATTCTACTATTTATGCACGTTTAATATTGTGTTTGTCATGTTTGAAAAATGTATGATTATAAAATACATATTTCTGTTAAATATTTTTGCTTTTCTTTCTGTATTGAATGCAATGTTTTGCTTTCGTAATCCTTTGCATCTGCTTATACGAAAGTGTCTTGAATTTTGAGACTGTGATCCAGTCAATATTTGGTTAATAGATTATTTTCTAGCAGTCCAATCCGGTTTTGTAAATCTCTTGCAAAGTCCAGTTTATAATATTGAAGTCATATCAATTTAGCTCTTTAGTTCTTATTTTCGACATATGTTTTGAGTTAGGTCCACTCTTTAGGCTCATATAATTCCTTTCCAGTCTTTCACTTCATATTCTTTATCGTTTGTTCATCTGCATCGATTTCACCATCTTTTCACACTTCTAGTGCTTTTCTTTTTGCATGGAAAATATGCCTATTTTAAGGCCGTTTCCTGGTGAATTGATGTTATTTTACAATCGATTCGCAGTGACTCTTCTTCATGAACCCCTACTAATGAAAGTTCATACATCTCCATCGATTAAGCTAAAGGTACAATCAAGCACGTCACTCTATCATTAGCTTTATCGTAACCTATTCTGTTTATTATTATTTTTCATATTAGTTTTAATGCTTGATTGGTTGCTGAAAAATATACTTCTCATGTTATATGATGTCTTGCTGGTTTGTCGTCTGTTTTCAATTTCTATAAATCTTGTCTTTATTTCAGTTTTCTCTGCCGTATTTCTTACGTGACGTCATTTCACCATGTTTGCTACATGTTCCTTTATTATTTTTATTTATTACAAAAGGTTTCACGTTGTCTGTTCCTCGTTTTCTGTCAATACAGTTGCTGCTAGATTATGTCATCATCGTTTGTGTACTTACTTTAAAGTAAATAGATGGATTACAATCTTTTTCATTATTTTTAATTTCATATAGATTTTAATACACATATTCAGTTTGATAATGTTGTATATTATTCCCTTAAATTGAATATCATATCTTGTGTGTGTGTGTGTGTGTGTGTGTGTGTGTGTGTGTGTGTGTGTGTGTGTGT
>NC_068984.1:43957105-43958162 GCF_001194135.2 Octopus bimaculoides | reverse complement strand
TGTGTGTGTGAGAGAGAGAGAGAGAGAGAGAGAGAGAGTTGACAGGTTTGTAAATTTATTCCATGATGTTAACCGTGCAAATTAATTTGGTAGCAGAAACAGATCGGTTATGGTCCATTTCCTTGTGACATATTAGTTTGTAGTTACCGTCTTTGACTGAGCGGTACGCTATAACATTTCTACATTGAGCTTCTCTGTTTGATTAAGTCACACTGCCTAGTTGTTTCTGTGTTTGTTGACGATTCCAAAGATCTAAGTAGAATGATATGTCTAGCTAATATGTATTGATTTCATGTCTAGTCCCAGAGAAATTTTCAGAATTTTCCAATCTCACCAGTCGTTACTTCTGATAGTTAGAGAATAGCAGCGTGATAGCAAGGAGTAAAAGTAGTTTAACAAAACGGTAAATAGTAACAAAATTTTGCCTTTGGCTGATGATATCAATATTAATCTCAATACTTCAAAGATTAATTTCTATTAAATAAAATTTTCAAAAAACATAGTTTTTCTCTAGTAACATATGGTTATGATCTAGTGTATATATTTTTTCTCAAGCTGTCAAGTATTTCTCGTTAACGTACTTCTTTTAGCAGAGAACTTACTTTCTTTTCACTGTTGCCAGTTTAAAGGCGGTGATCTGAAAGAATTGATACCAGCGTCGAACAAAATGATTAGCGTTATTTCGTCTGTGTTCAAATTCCACCGGGGTTGACATTGCCATTCATCCTTTCCGGGTCTATGAAATAAATACTAGTTGAGCACTGAGATCGATATAACCGCCTAGTTCCCTCTGTCAAAATGTCAAATCTTGTGCTTATTGAGAAAGAAAGGATTATTACAAGATTTCTTTCCCCGCGCATACCGTTGACTGCCAAATATACTCTCTGCTTTTCATTTCTTGTTTTATTAAGTACTAGCAGTATAACCCGACCTTGTCCGGGTGTGACTTATTATGCCATCTACGATACGTCTTGCTAGCTGAAAATCAACTAAAAAAGAAAACCTTACAACGAAAAAACCCTTATGATGTAAATATGTTCATAATTCAAAAGACGAT
>NC_068984.1:43950207-43955809 GCF_001194135.2 Octopus bimaculoides | reverse complement strand
GTTGTTGTCACAGGTCAAGTATGTGTGGTTGTGTGTGTTTTTACGTATCTATGTTATGAAAAATAGGTAAAGAATACTGAGATGAAAGTTTAATCTATCACGTTGTATGTATCACTTTCTCTCTCTCTCCCTCTCCCTCTTTTACTTTTACTCTCTATATTTTCATGTTGAGCGCGTGTGTAAGAATGGCGTTCCAGGTAGCAGGGATGAAATATAAAAGTTGCTAGAAACAACAGCCAAATCTCCCTTAAATCACACAAAGTAAATGGAATTTAAAAAATCTAATTACTGCACTGGAAAGTTCAGATCGAGAAAATTCCATTGATGTAAAAATTTTTACGAAAAAGTGGAAAATGTGGATTTCTATAAACATTCAAAAAGGCTTCACACAAACACACAATTTCAGATTTATATATTAAGATTTATTGATGATTATTCACCGTTATGGTTTCCTTAACCTAAGTGTTCACGCTTAGCTTCCCATCATATAGTCTTCCACTCAGAAGATCTGCATTAAGAGCAGTGTTTAAGCTGAATCGTCACAGCGTCAGACAGAATATATATTTGTTTCAGTTTTTGAAGTTCTGTGTTCAAATCCCGCCGAAGTTAATTTTGCCTTCTATCTCTCCGGAGTCGATAGAATATAATCAAATGATAAAGGCGATTTAAGCAACCAGCACCTCCGAATTTTAACTATGTTTCTATGGTTGATAGAGCATTGAGAACAATTTTAGTGTAATTTTTTTCAGGCTCTTTACATTCTGAGTTCTATTTCCGGTCAGATCGACATTGCTTTTCATTCTTTCGGATCGATAAATTACAGCTGAGCACTGGAATCGATGTAATCGGCTTACCTCCGTTCCCCCTAAATTGGCTTGTGGTTTTGCGTCAAAATTTGAAACCATTATTTTGCTAGGTATGATTCAAAATGTCAGCTGTCCCACAGTGAGCAGACTAAGGTGACACTTGTTTATTGGCCATGCTTCAAGAGCCCTGCGAAGAATTCTTGCAGTTCCAAGCAATGCTGATTTTTCTAGGTGTTCTACCTTTACATTTGCACCAATCATTTTCAGCCATGTTGGTAGCTACGTGCTGATATTTCCGAGTGTTCCAATTACTAGTGGTACCACGTCTACTCTCCTCGTTAACTATATTCTTCGTATTCCCCACTCCAAATCGTCATAGTCGTTTATTTTTCTTCTTTCTCTTTGATCCTGTTGTCTGTCTCTGGGACATGCTCTGTAAATTATCATGCCTGTTCTTTCTTTTTTATTCACCACAACAATGTTCGGTTTCCGATGTCTGGTCAGATGATCGCAATGAAT
The DNA here is from genome assembly GCF_001194135.2 of Octopus bimaculoides. Lineage (NCBI taxonomy): Eukaryota > Metazoa > Mollusca > Cephalopoda > Octopoda > Octopodidae > Octopus > Octopus bimaculoides. The sequence continues at coordinate 43,954,484 of NC_068984.1, read as the reverse complement.
CATTGCATCCCACAGGATTTTGCAATTTTCATTTTCGGTGACTCCTTCTGCGGTTTGCTCATGCCACGTCTTTGCTCTTTGTAGGCCGGGATTTCCACAGAGCTCCGAATGAGTTCTTGCCACATTGTCACGCCGTCTTTTGTATTTGCGTTGTACCAATTTCTGGCATTCGCTAACGATGTGCCATACCGTTTCACCCCTTCTCACCACACATTCTCCATGTGTCCCTGTCAGTAGTGTTGACGTATGATTATTATTATTATTATTATTTTCAGTCTTCCTTATCGCATACCTTATTGTCAGCTGGGCATGCTATATCTATGATCCAGCATAGTTTGTTTTCTATTTCAATTAAGACTATTCCGGTTTCCTAGTCTATATCTCATGGTCGCACTGAATCATAAAATCCCACAGAATCTTTGCATTTCTATTTTCGACGATGCCTTCAGGTTTGTGGTCGTACCAATTTTTTGCTCTGTCAGTCAATTCCATACTTGTTGCAAAGTGTCCAATGGACAAGCCTGGCTATATTGTCGTGACGTCTCTTATATTCCTTCTGGGCTAGTGGCGTACATTGGCTGGTAATATGCCCAACGGTTTCACCGCTACAATTATCCTTATTTAGGACACCGATCTGACAGTATTTCGTCTACCGCTACGTTCTGAGTTCGAATTCCGCCAAGGTCGACTTTGTCTTTCATCCTTTCAGGGTCAATTAATTAATTACCAGTTGAGTATTGGGGTCGGTGTAATCGACTATTCCCCTACCCCAAATTTCAGGCCTTGTGCCTATTATAGAAAGGATTATCATTATTATTATTATTATTGTTGTTGTTGTTGTTGTTGTTGTTGTTGTTTTTGTTGTTGTTGTTGTTGTTGTTGCTGTTGTTGTTGATGCTGTTCCTATTATCCTTATCTAAGGCTGCGTGCTGACAGAATCGTTAGCACGCTGGGCGAAATGCTTAGCAATATTTCGTCTGCCGTTACACTCTGAGTTCAAATTTAGCAGAGATCGATTTGGCCTTTCATCTTTTCGAGGACGATAAATGAAGTACTAGTTGAACACTGGGGTCAACGTAATCCACTTATCCCCTCCCTAGAATTGCTGCCCTTGTGACAAAATTTGAAACCATTATTATCATTATTATTATTATTATTATTATTATTATTATTATTATTATCATCATCATCATCATCATCATCATCATCATCATCATCATCATCATTGTCATCGTCATCGTCATTGTTGTAACTTTCTGCTGTTAGTTGTAAGTGTTGTTACTGAGGTGGCTCGTGATGTTTTTGAAACTTTTTTGTTTTTCATTTCTTATTTCTCATCCTCCTCTTCGTGCTCCTCTTCTTTCTATTTTAAGCGAGCTCCACACTCTGTATCCAAATTAGTGTGATGTATCATCTCTAACGAATATTCTGAAACAAGGCATCGGAGTGGACGCCACTTCAAATTAGTTCCATGTCAGTAACAGGATTCTTCCAACTTCCTGAAATACTTGATGTCGCCATGGAAATCAGTATCTAATTAGGACTACTGTTCTCTCCAATTTAAGAAATAACAGCGAATTTGTTCTTGTTGTCTTTTAATTGTCCTTAATTCCTTACTGGTATATTCCTTGAATTAGCTTCCAAAAAAAGATGAGAAAGTGAGATTACACTTTATGCTGTTGATGGACTGTTGTTGTTTTGTGGTTTTTCCTGCTTGAATTCAAAGACGAATGGCATTCAATCTTTAATACCTTTCATTCTTTCGATGTTCAGGATATAAATACCAATGAAATATTGTTATGAGAACCCAGGCAGCTGAATCACACGGTAAAATCAGCTGAATGATAGAAGTGTATATTCAGTTTTATATATATATGTACACACATGTGTGTGTGTGTATTGATGGTGGACACAACGATTTGCTCGTGCTCAAAGTGTGGCATTTAATTCTCAGTCATTCGAGTACACATGCTTACGTATAGATACTGCAGGCAGAAACAAATCAATGCTGCAGCACTCTAAGCATAACGAGCATTCGTGTCGATAGATTTGTAGAAGACACGTGATATTTGTACATCAGATAACTTGTACTAGAAGATATATAAAATAAGTTTTTACTATTTCGTCGGAAAAAAATTGTAAATTATTGTAATTATTTCGTGAAAAGAACCAAAGAGAATGCCATTTCTAATAGTTTAGTTAGAGCAGTATGGTTAGCACCAATCAATCTTCTCAGGGCCTGTGACCGGTGTAAAGATCGCAGGAAATTATACCTAGAGCAAATATTTAGTTCGAACGTTTGTAACAACGTGAACTCTGCTAAAACTACCAAAGGGACAGGTGGGGACATTAATTTGTATGAAGGACTAAGTCTACTATTCCAAAACAGAAACATTTTGCACCTAACAAATCTCACTCAACAGGTTTTGACCTCAAGGTGCAACACAGTGGCATCGAATTGAAAAACCACGTAGTTGCAGTTGGGAAGTGAACATAATAACTATACAGCCATACGCATCATTGATCTAACCAAGTCCAGCAGGAAATGCTTATGGTTGATGTACAACATGACTGACTGTCGTCTGATGACCTTGTAGGGTGATAAATGGGCAGAGAATAAACATCCCTTCTTTGTCATACTGGTTGTGCCAGTGAATGAGTTTATGTCAGTCAAGCAAATAGTCTTTTGGGATACATGCAGCATGTAGTAGTAATACTATCACAATAGGAATAATACTTCAACATAGTGGCACTTGACAGATATTATTCCTATGCCAATAGGAATAATAATACAATGATTAGAATACCAGAGTGTAGACGATCCTAGAGTATAGTTTGGAACCTTGATTAGAGAGTTTAGGTTTCGTGAAACAGTTTTTGGAACGTTATAACCGTGAAGTAACTATGCGAGATAACCAGTAATTTTGAAACTTGGGATATGGGGAAGGTTTGAGAGCTGTATCTATGAGTATTAGTGAATAAGAAATGTGCGTTGTAATTATATCTTAGTGTTGTTGAAGAAGTTTGTTGTCATGTCTATATTAGAAAGGCTTAGAGATATTTCATCTGTCTTTACGGTCAGAGTTGAAATTCCACCGAGGTCGACTTTGCCTTTACATCTTTTGGGGGTCGATAAATTAAGTAGTAGTTGCGTACTGGAGTCGATCTAACCGAGTGGTCTCCTCGCCAACATTTCGGGCCTTGTGCCTACAGTAGAAAAGATTATATCATTTGACTTCTTTCTTTCGCTGTATCTCTTCTCTCTCTGTCTGTCTGTCTGTCTGTCTCTCTCTCTCTCTCTCTCTCTCTCTCTTGGTTGTGTAGTAAATGGCTTGCTTCCCAACCACATGGCTCCGGGTTCAGTCTCACTACGGGGCACCTTGGGCAAGTGTCTTCTACTATAACCTCGGGCAGACCAAAGCTTTGTGAGTGGATTTCGTTGACGGAAACTGAAAGAAGCCCGTGGTATATGTGTACGTGTCTGTCTATCAGTCTGGTTGTCTTCCAACCACTATCGCTTGACGACTAATGTTGGTGCGTTTACATCCCCTTAACTTAGCGGTTCGGCAAAAGAGATTTACAGAATATGTACTAGGCTTACAAAAAATAAGTCATGGGATCGAATTCTTCGACTAAAACAGCCTTTAAGGCGGTGCTCCAATGTGGCCGTAATCAAATGACTGAAACAAGTAAAAGAATAAAAGAATTGATACACACAAACACACATATATACATCGTTTATAGATGTGGTTTGCAAGATTCTTTATGTGAGTTCGTGTATTGAAGCATATTTTATTGTGTCTAGGGAGAGTCATTCTCTTTTAGTGCCTTATTTAACACGCTCACCGGTAAAGTTTCCACTCATTTTCTTATTTATTGAATGTAAACAGATAGACAGACAGACGGATAAGTACATTGGTAATATGAACAGACAAGCATACATACACGCATATAATCGCAAATGAAGGCTGAAACACGTAATCATATATACACACACTTCACTTCACACAAGGAGACAGAGGTACACATACATGCAAACACATACACGCACATATACACTCACACACACACATAGACACACACGCACACACACGCACGCACGCGAACACACACACACACACACACACACACACACACACACAGCACGCCGGGCGAAATGCTTAGCGGTATTTCGTCTGCCGCTACGTTCTGAGTTCAAATTCCGCCGAGGTCGACTTTGCCTTTCATCCTTTCGGGGTTGATTAAATAAGTACCAGTTACGCACTGCGGTCGATGTA
>NC_068984.1:43946712-43949913 GCF_001194135.2 Octopus bimaculoides | reverse complement strand
TATATATATATCATCAATTCAAAGAACGGAAAAAACAGAACAAAAATGAAAGAAAGAGAAGAACAAACGCGAGGACTTGCCCAAGCAATATATTAATTTGACGATCGGTGAAAGAAAAGAGATGTTTCGAGTATACTTCTTCGTCGGAAACAGGAAAGTCCAAAAAGCAGGCCACGTGCGGTTCGGAAAGAGGGTAGACGGACACACATACATTTACATTCATACAAAAACACATGAGTATGTGTGTGTGAGAGAGGGAGACTGACAGATAGGCAGAGACAGAGAGAGAAAGAAAAATAGAAGGGCGGGGGAAGTTACGGAATGCACTAAATACTATTGACTTGAATTAGTTCAGAAATTAAAGACTATAAGTTTAAGATTAGCCTATAGCCGACAATCCCATGTGTTTATTGGTAGATTATGTTTTATTTGTGATCATTTAATATAGTGCTGCAAAACGGAGACAGCCAGAGAATTGAAATGAGAAATTTACCTTCTCAGAGACCAGACCACACAACAGCAAATGAACAAATAAAGAGACATTTACTGATACTGTTCCACCATCTTGCACGAATGAAAGAATTTATAATTAGGTGAAATTATGTTAATTAAAATAGCGCATCTATTTATTTTTGCATTTATTAACTTATTGTTGCTATCGTTGTTGTTATTGCTATTACATCAGGAAAGAGTGTATCAAATGCATAAATCTGAGACCACGTAATTACGTTTAGTACCCATAAGAAACCATATCATTGGCATCAAATTTCTTTCAATGTTCAGCGAGTAGAAATATCTAAACATTAACTATTACCACCTGGTCATGAAGTGAATGAAATTGTAAGCTATAAACGGATTTAGGCATGCGTGAGAGCCAACATCCTGAAGATATATGGTTACGCGCGAGTGTGCGCGCATATATATGTTCGCGCGTGAGTAAATGAATGTGTAAATATATATGCATGCATGTATGTCCATATATATATATATATATAATGTTAATGACCGGGAGAAAAGTACTCAATGCAGGTGGCAGAGTATATAAAAATTATTTCAATCATCCGAAACCAAACAGTCTGAAACGAAGTTTCAATAATCGCTAGTATTTGTTAGCCGTTTTGAATTTTATCAGAAAACATGCAACAACATGTTGATGCATGTTTCGTAATATAACTTTGTAATGACATTACAGACGAATTACTGTTTCGACTAGCCAAATTATATATTTATATGCATCGCTGAGATGTGTCTGTATACATGTGTGTGTGTATACATGTGTGTGTGTATACATGTGTGTGTGTATACATGTGTGTGTGTATACATTATTCACATATGCACGAGAACACACACAGATACACACATACACATAAATGTACGACATCATAAGTCAATAGACGTATTACGTGAACACCAAAAACCACAGCCATTTAAAATCTATCTTCGTATATGTATCTTTTTAAATCTATCTTTAATATATACATAAGAGTATTATTTTTCTTAAGGATGATAATTTTCTTTTTTTTTTTTTTTTCACAGCGAATGTTCTAAAATTTCCCCGTTCTTAATTGCCCGCACGCACCTTAAATGGATGCTTCTTTACCTATTGCTTACCCAAGAAAGTTTATTTTGGAAAAATTTACCTTAAAATATTCATATCTCTGCAAAACATCTCTGATCACTTTTATAGTTCATATTGTTTCTAAACTATCAGTTATTTCGCCAAATTCCTGATTAAGTTTTACGTATTCCCATTCTAATTTTAATTATTTATATACATACATACCTACATATACACATATATATATATATATATATATGCGCGTGTGTATACGCACGCACACACACACACACACATGCACACACACATCACACATACACACACATTCTTTTATGATATAATTAATTCTAATGAGAATCTTTTGTCGATAACAATCAGTAATTGCTTTTGTAAGGAATATATAATATATATTTATATAGTATGTAAATCCTGTTCTGAAGCATATTTGCACATATATTTCCTTATTTATGGCACTCGCAAAGATATACGTATTTCAAAATTTTATTTGTGTTTCGGTTTTTCCTTTTCAATTCGTCAGCAATATATATGACTATCATTTTGTCATTTGTTTATTTTTCTTAGAAATAGATTCTTGATTCATCAGTCCTCACATAACTTCCCCAAAACTCTTTAAAGTTAATTAATTTAAATTTGCATGTTAATTAAAATACAGATGTTGTTTTAAGCTCATTTTTCACTTTAATAGTATGCTGAAAATTTTCGACTTCATTACTAAAACCAATATCTTTTTAAAATAACTACTGTTGCATATTCAGCTAAAACAACATAGCATTAACTTTGCAATATGAGTTTTGTGGTGGTATTTCCCGTTACTTTTGCGGCAAGCAAAATAAGTATTTTTCAATTTTGAATTCTGGTTCGAAATACCATAAAACGTTAAAATATTTTCTCCAATTAAATGTACATAAGAATTTTCTCGATACTGGCAATTTGCGCTAAAAATTCGCCTCATACATGATATTATTTCATATATCCTCCATGTATATATCTATATAAATACATCTATATATATATAAATATATCTATATAAATACATGCATACACATGCATACTCATATATAAATAGACAAAATGTCTGTCAACCTATCTATTTCTCTCTCTCTCTCTCTCTCTCTCTCTGTCTATCTATCTATCCAAACGTGTGTGTTGTATATATATATATATATATATATATATATATATATATTTCTAATATTAATCTATTCATATCGAATAGTGATGCGGGCTAGATTTCAGATTCTCCTATTTGAAATTTTATTCTCAATTATAATCCGACATACCGAGAAGATATCATATTTTAAGTGATTCTTCAATTGTATTCTCGACATAAGTTTACCGACTAGTAAACTTGATAGTTGTTATTTTATACCTTAATCTGTAATGCCTATTGACATCTTCCCATGGCTACCAAATGCAGTATTTCATGTAAACTTACCTTAATGTACAAAATATTAAATTACTAGACCAGGAGTATGTGACTCTCTTCAAATATCTACGGCAAATATATTATCCTAAGTTCTGCTAATTGCCTTCCACAAAGTTTCATGTCTCTTTTATGAAGCGGAGTCAAGCACGATTTTTAATACATATACAGTACAAATATAAATATAAATATAAATATA
>NC_068984.1:43944317-43945328 GCF_001194135.2 Octopus bimaculoides | reverse complement strand
TATATATATATATATATACACTAGCTGAATAACCCGTTGTTGCTGGGCAACTTTTACAATAGAATGTCTTATATAACTTTTTGCTTATTCCATATCATACCATATCTACCCCGACAGATAGGCTTCTTTATCAGGGCAGATTTTTGCAATTTTTCGCAAAAAACATCGTTGAGGATTTTTTCCCTTTTAAATTACTTTTATGTCTGTTCGACCGTTTAACATGACTTTATTCATTAAAACTTATTAGAACTTCAGAGGTTCTTCCAACTTTGGTCGTTGTAATGCTTTGCTTTCGTTTATTTGATAAAAATTCCCCTTCGTAATGATTTTGCTTTCATTTTGTGATAGACAACTATTATGCTGAATATACCAGCTTCCAAATCTTGTTTTCTGATTAGGTAAAATCAATTAAATTTTAAACCTCAGTAAGATTTTTCTGAAATTTTTCTCGAACAAATAAATAACAAAATCTGATTTAATGTGGAAAATTATTTCAATGTACCAAATTTGAAATTTTTGACGTAACTTTAAAATTTCACAGTATGTGACAGTATCAGGGGAGACCCTACAAAAGTAGAGAAACAGACAGTTATAGGACGTGACACACCCCACGCACACTGAAACAAACACACACATACAAACAATTCCAAACGTACTACACTCAAGTAGTTACGAGTTTAAAATGGTGTTTAATAGATATGCAGATGTATGTATGTACGTATGTATATATACATATATACATATATATATGTGTGTGTGTGTGTGTGTGTGTGTGTGTGTGTCTGTGTGTTGGTCGTGTATGTATGTGTGTGTGTATGTATGTGTATTTGTGTGTGTGAAATCCAATTAGCCTATAATTGAACTGGGTGTTAGTTTAACATGTATGCAAAGTAACGTTATGATTGGTTCTTTGATGTAGGCAGCAACATGGTAACAGATAGATCGACAGACAGAAATTACCATTTATGTATAATATATATATATATGTATATATATGTATATATATATATA
>NC_068984.1:43935654-43942137 GCF_001194135.2 Octopus bimaculoides | reverse complement strand
GAACAGCCTGCTCGTGAAATTAACGTGTAAGTGGCTGAGCACTCCACAGATACGTGCACCCTTAACGTAGTTCTCGGGGATATTCAGCGTGACACAGTGTGACAAGGCTGACCCTTTGAATTACAGGTACAACAGAAACAGGAAGTAAGAGTGAGAGAAAGTTGTGGTGAAAGTTGTGGTGAAAGAGTTCGCCACCATCCCTTGCCGGAGCCTCGTGGAGCTTTAGGTGTTTTCGCTCAATAAACAATCACAGCGCCCGGTCTGGGAATCGAAACCGCGATCCTATGACCGCGAGTTCGCTGCCCTAACCACTGGGCCATTGCGCCTCCACGATTACGGACAATAAAAGGAAGATAAAGACAAAGTAGAAGGGATAGTATTAACAAATGCTGGATTAGCTTAACGCTTAAGAAAATGTGTCTTAACGTTTTGGGTGTTTGTCTTTTATTAGAAGGAGAGAAAAGCATAGGAGTTAGAAAGAGAAGTCAGTGAAAGAGTGAGATAGAGAGAGGAGAGAAGGGGGAGAGGGGGTATTTGAAGTCAGGTAGGAATGTGGGTCTATAAGGAATTCAGAAAGGAGGACAGGTAAGCATGTATACGCAGGTGTAAGAGCGTATGAAGATGATCATGTGGAGAGCGATCTGTAGGTGTTTTGGTGGGGTGCGTATAGATATGTGCAAAGGAGGAGATATAGCGTCATGGATTAATGGGGGAGGGTACTGGTATGTGTGTATGATCGTGTGCATGGAGATAGGATGTAAGGGGTGGGGATTGAGCGTGTATGAGGTAAAATGGGAGGCAGGAGGCTTGTGTGAAGAAATGCCTGTAAGGATGAGTCCAAGGCATTGTCACATGAAAGGTATGAACAATAAATGGCTAAAGTGTGAATTCAAAGACAAAAGAATATTAAAAAAAATTTTAATCGGCAGCAAGGGACAAAAGTGACTCAGTGATGGAGAGTTTTCGTGTTTGGCACTTACCAGACGGACTTCAATAAGGGAAGTTTATTCCTTATATAGAATGAATAACATTTCCGGAATCTTGAAGCCAAAATAACTATTAGAGGATTATATAAGAACGTATTTTTTAAATAGAAAAAAAATTTTGAAAGGAGGTGAAGTGCAATGAAAAATATAATAATAATCTGGGAGCAACTATCACATAAAATGATCACGCTGCAATCATTGAGAATAGAATAAATACTTAATACACATTCATATTTTTTAGAAATTCCTAATACCAGAACCAGTATTAGTATTTTGCTCTCATCATGCACCTTTCGGAAATTCCGTCAAATTTACTTACCTCTGATCTGGTAACATTATCTGATTCAGCCCAAACATCTTACTAGATGATATATAATGCACAGCATATTTTCCACTACATTTCTTATATACAAATATTCTACGTATTTTTTCGAATTATAAGCCAAGGCGGCCAGGGATAACGGTGATAGTAAACGATATGAAAGACAGTGGTGATGGTGGTAGAGAGGATGGTGGTGGAGGAGATGGTGGCGAAGTCAAAGGTATTGATGGTCGTGGCGTCAGAAGTCTGAATGACGTATGTATGGCAGTTGTGGTGGTGATGGTGGTTGTATTGGTAATGGTGTTGGTTGAAAACAGTCAACAGAAAGTGAGAAAGAGATAGATAGATAGAGAGAGAGAGAGAGAGAAAGAGAGAGAGAGAGAGAGAGAGAGAGAGAGAGAGAGAGAGAGAGAGAGAGAGAGAGAGAGGGAGAGAGAGATAGAGAGGGAGAAAGAGGTTAGACAGAAATAATTGTACTGACCCCCGAATAGGAAGACAAAAAATGCTGTTTATCATGCAGCTTTGCAATAAGTTCCAAGTTGACAAATTATATCATTGTTTTGGTGAAAATTCTTCATTGCTTGAAAAATATTGGTCAAGTTAAACAAAATTTAGGATGCACTCAATGCATGAAGTGTCATTGTTGGGCCCAAAGCTCAATGAAGTGCCGTCCACAGGAGCCAGCTTAAAAGCCGCCCGATAGGACTGGTTTTAAGCTAGTTATGTACATTTCTTCATCATTGATTGTCCGTTTCTTCTTTTTTTGTTTCTTTTCTCTGTATATATCTAGGTATATTCTTTCTTCTCTATATACATATGTTTTTAAATTTATGCGTTAGCATTAAAACTGGTTTAAAAATTTCTAATATAAGATTCCCAAACTCCTAACTATAAAACTCTGATATTGTTTGATAACATCGCAAAATCGAAACGTACACAGCCGTACATTCCCTTCTAACGTGTATAAATCCATTCCATTGATCTCTATCCCTTGGTTATATATCTTTCTAACTAGATACTTGCCAGTCTCTCAACAGTACTTGTCACTTTCAATTTTTATATTTTGATAAACCTACATAACACCGACTTACATTTCGTTACAATGAAGAAGAAGCCTGCAGTTGTTGACATTTTCATTTCAATCTTCTGTTAACGGTTTCTTTCATTCTAGAAGCTATATCAGTTGTTCAAACACAAACACAACCATTCGCATCATTAAGCTCATACACAAATATATATATATATGCATATCTATTTTAAGTAAACCCAAAGGCAACACTCATTCAAAACTTCCATATTCTTTATAAATGACAGAATTTTCTCCTGCTCAGATGGTCGTCGATCACAAATACATATCTCTACTACAACCAACGCTGGAGCAGAAAGGCTAAGCTTTCTCTTCGGTAACCGATACTACTTTAGCTCTGAACAGTTACCGCTTACCTACAACAGTCGCAGGAAGCCACTTTCGTGCCAGGATTTAATTGGAAGACCATATATACCTGTGGAAGCGTTTTTGTGCTGAGAAAGATAATGAATTGTTTTACAAATCTATAAGTAAGCAATTTGTATTACTTATAATATTGGTTTTGTCTTAAGGTCTTGTCGATTACATTTTATCTTCAAATGGACTTTTAGATTCTTCGTCAGCTGTAGTTTTGCATTTGAATGCAGATGAAGCTTCGTTAGTCGGCGAGGACATTCTTCACGTGGCACAAACACAGTTATAATTATAGTACTGCAGGCATAATGAACGGGCGTAATTGGTTCACACTCGGACATTCGCTTATCAATATATTACAGCTCAAACACCCACCGATTGGTTGTAATCATGCTCTGCTACCTTTCTTTTATAAAGACGGTTCCTGCAATATGAAACCAGTAATTAATTCGATTACATCCAGTCTCATTCCCGCTCCTATTATCCATACAATATCTCAAACTCGATACCCGTATAATATCCTCCGATCAGTTATTCTTTCCTGCAAGAATTGATCTTAAACGATAGTCTCAGTCACTCTTCTTAACACCAATGACATTGAAATTCTCCACTCAGAGAAGGCTCGTTATTTAAATAATATGAATTATGTGTTTTAGAAAGTATGGTTGTCAATCCATTTTCATTTCTAATTCTTGATTTAAAATATATTTCTTGTTGAAAGAATTTTCACAAGTTTACAACATAGTCGAGTTTCTTGCTATCTAAACGGCGTACTGGTATTCAGAACTTTCAGTTAGCAACTTAGGGTTGATTTCTTTACCGTTAAGATTCTCCATTTTAATTAAAACAGTGCTGTTGTTTTTACTTACAATTATGCATAAACACATGCACACCTATAAACATGCAAACGCGCGCATAGATCTCTTTAGGTTATGACGTTGCCAGACGCAAGGATCTTTGTATCCAAGACCAAACTATTTTGCATTAAATTACTCAAACTACTTACTACATATCTACATGCCATTAGTAGATATACCTCACTTCAATATGTAACATCATTACCTTATATTCCACTTATATGTCAGGAACACGCTGTGTCCATCGCAAGTTCTACCGTATAATTTGATGAAAGGATTTCTCTGCCATATATGAAGACTAAATCTACAATGATCGTTCAACGATGGGAATTAGCGACTCAATTTCTAAAGAATTGTACTTCAATATTAATAATAATAATAATAATAATAGTAGAACATCATTTTCCGAATAATAATGGGTGTATGTATTTTATTAATTTTGGTGTTTCACAGGTTTCACAAGTAATACAATATTTTAAATTACATTTAACCTCTCATGGTAACTGTAATTGAAATTGAATCATACAATTTCTCTTCCGAATCAGCCACCTACATAAGCTACCCCCATAGGAATGAATTATAAACTTGTGAATATGTTACAGTGAAACTAATTTCTCCATCAACTCGTTCAATTTATTTTCACAAGGTAATACGTAAAGTATACCAAAGAAAAGTGTTTGTATTATATCAACAGGAAGTATTTGTTTTCCTTTCTATTCCTATATATGGCTTTTAGACTCTATGTATCTTTTCTTCTTCTTCCAACTCCAACGTCTAGAAATACATAAATAACCTACTAATAGATTATTTCTTTTCCTATTTTGGTTCATTTATTTATATTTCCGTCTTAACAGAATCGCCATTAATGAAAAGTTATTTTCTTGTAAATATCACACCAGTCATTTTGAGGCAAATATGATTTCTTTCAAAAATTATTTGATTATATTTTCGTATATGAAACCCAGTCTATAAGTGCAGAAATATTACTTGAAACCAAATACTTCAAAACATCGAGCGTTCGTGCTTTGCCTGATGATTTCCTCACCGCGGATTTGCTTCGGCTGTAAGATGCCACAGTTGTGGATATCTGAAGAATACATAGATTAATGAATATAGAATTGTTCCTGACAGCTGTTCTGAAACAAACCTAAAAGTAACAATGAAAAGCCAATCAATCAATACTGACACAGCAGAGGAAAGTTGGCAATTAACACGAGTTCATTCAATACAATTCAGATTTTTCCGCATTGTAAGCGTTTGTACAAACATGTAGAAACACGTATGAAATATATATTCCTATATATAAAACGTATTCTCATATGAAATACAGTTAAATGCGCAGACTCTTTATCTACTGTATAACTGTTATAGAAAACAAAAGAGAGAATTGTACGAGGACATGATCGCCTATGTCCTACATTCTGGACATAGATCCAAAGAGGGAATATGTACGTATAAATATAAGATAATATAATATATATATATATATATATATATATATATATATAAAGAAAACGAAGGTAGTCAGGATTTGGATGGAAACGTAATGGATTCCTGAAAGGAACAAAAGGACTAAATAGTTAAATAGTTTTTTTTTTTATGCAACGCACATACATACCATTGAGATCCACTCTCCATTCCTCTAGGAGAGTGGTTATCAATGTTTTTTTTCCTCTTTGGGCCCCTTTGATTATCATTTTATTCTGGTGGACTTCCATAGCCATTTGATGAAGCTATAATCTATAAAACTAGTTTAAAAACTAGAATTATAGAAGCTTCTTCCAAAATTCCTATTTCGTTTTTCGCACATTAATTTGTGTAGGTTGAACTATGTAAAATGTTAGAGAAAGAAACTGAATTGTTTCTTGCTATAAATACATCGAAAACAAATTATTTCAGGTCTTGTAAAATATTATTGTGGATCCCCAATTTACGATTTTGTTGCATGAACTCTCAATAATATTATATGGACCCTTGTTGAGAACCCTTGCTCTAGAATTTCTGCCGCACACACGTACACATCAGCAACTATGAAGCATATTAAACAAAATAACAGCGTCAAGGAAAAATATGGGTTTCACATTTTGGCACGGGATCACCAGTTTTGAGGGGAGGAAAAGTCAATTAAATCTACCCCAGCGTTAGACTGGTATTTATTTTATAAACCCTAAAAAGATGAAAGGCAAAGTCGACCATGGTGGAACTTGAACGCAGAAAGTAAAATTGGTTGAAATACCGCTAAGAATTTTGCCCAGCGTGCTAACGATTCAGCTAACTCGCCGCCTTACTTCAAGTAAAAACAATCATTTCTACTAGAGGCGCAAAGCCTGAAATTTGGGGCAAGGGTACAGTCGATTTCATCGATCCCAGGGCGTACCTTGTACTTATTTAATCGATCACGAACGGATGAAAGGCGAAGTCGACCCCGGCAGAATTTGAACTCAGACCGTAACGGCAGACAATATATCACTAAGCATTTCGCCCGGTCTGCTAACGATTCTGCCAGCTCACCGCATTATTTGAAACAAAAATATTTTCTACTCTAGGCACAAGGCCTGAAATCTTTGGGGAGTGGGGCCAGTCGATTAGATTGACCTCAGTACGCAACTGGTACTTAATTTATCGATCCCGAAAGAATGAAAGGTAAAGTCACCCTCGATGGCATTTGATCTCAGAACGTAAAGACAGACGAAATACCGCTGAGCATTTCGCCCGGTGTGCTAAAGATTCTTATTTCTTTATTGCCCACAAGGGGCTAAACATAGAGAGGGCAAACAAGGACAGACAAAGGGGTCAAGTCGATTATATCGACCCCAGTGCGTAACTAGTACTTAATTTATCGACCCCGAAAGGATGAAAGGTAAAGTCGACCTCGGC
>NC_068984.1:43929612-43935150 GCF_001194135.2 Octopus bimaculoides | reverse complement strand
CATATATATATATGTGTATATATAAATATGTATATGCATATATAAACATGTATATGTGTATATATATATATATATATATATATATATATATATATATATATATATATACACATATAAATATTATATTGCCGTTCAAAGCACTTTTCCTCACCACTGTGTTACACTATATGGGGCAGCTTTATAAAATCAATACTTGTCTGATGATAGATCGGAAATGTGTAGTGTATACTTATGCCTCAGGCAATGTATTTGATAACTTTTGCGGGGATTAGAATAATTCTATCACGAGGCCAGATACCATCTCCGACCAATAGTCATAGTCTATTGAGAGTGTACAATGACAACGAGAAACTTTGTTTAGTTGCTAATTCAGAATGAGATTTTTTTTTTCATTCACCATTCTAATGCACTATAACTCACTCGCTACATCCCTATTCATTCCTTTAGTAACAATGTAGTGTAATTACTATGTTTATATGCGTGGTTATATGTGTATGTATGTGTTTATGTGTGTGTGTATGTATACACACACACACACACACACACACACACACACACACACACACACACACACACACACATATATATATATATAGGCATAAGTGCTTATGCGTGAGTATGTGTCTATTCCTAGGAACGAGTGTGACTATGTATAAAATGTTTAGATGTGAAGAAAATTGTTTCAATTACAACGTGTTACAAAATCAAACAACACGGAACCGTTCAGATGCACGCACGCACAAACACACACACACATACACGCACACACAGAGAATACATTCGCGTTTTAAAGAGCCTTAAAGTCATGTTGTGATATATACATCTCCACATCTGCTTAGATGCTCATATATAGCTGTTGCAAAACATTTACTATCTAGCCATCTAGAAAGAGTATTTCAACATGTATAGAAGGCGCGGAGGTAGATATATTTAACAAAAAATAAATGGAAGTTTAAATATGTGCAAGCAGAGCGTTTAGAACGCAGTAAAAATGTGCAATATCATTTACATTGAAAAAATAGGTTTTCTTAACAAAATCATGCAAGGCTAAGATGATGGTTTCTACCTTAACCTCTTAAAAACATTATTATATATTTTAGTTGTCATTTCCCGAAATGTTAAATGTGTGTCATCAATTTTGATTCCTCGGAAATGTAAATGGTACCACAATAAAGAAGGTAAATGTCACACTTACTAGTCCGATAAGCTCTACTGAAATGTCTGAGAGTGATTCAGATCTTTGTTGGCAATGAGCCAAAAGTTGTTTAACAATGACGTTAGCAACGGCAATATTGTATACGTGTAAAAAGTTCTTAATGACTTTAAGAAAGATTCTCTGGCACAAGACTAGCTCAGTATGAGTGTTTGCATTTACAACAGGAAATATTCTGGTCTTCCAAAGAACGCTTTTTACGAGCTCTTGAACTTTCCTAACACGTTTTGACTATTTCTATATTCTGGTCATTCATCATTTCTTAATAGATTTACCTATAAATAATCTACTACTACTACTACTACTACTACTACTACTACTACTACTACTACTACTACTACTACTACTACTACTACTATTATTATTATTATTATTATTATTATTATTATTATTATTATTACTATTAATAATAATAATTACGTGGCTCCATTTTCTTATATCAATATGACCCGAGTTGATCAATGCCTACATGATAAACAAGTTCCAGTAATATATTGATTCTCGATTTAATTGACTAAATTCATAATTTGTCGCTGTGTGCTAAAGTTAAAAAGCCTCATTGACATTATACTTATTGGATAGCAGAGCCGGTAGAGCACTAGATAGTATTTTGTTACGTCAGTTTATGTTCTAAGTTCATATTCTATTGAAATACGTCATCTTTCAGGTTCATTGAAACCAGTACTAGTGCTCGCTTTATTCCACTATAATTTGCTTTTCACGTTCTACAGATTTAGCCAGTGAACCCTAAAAATAACTGAACCACATATACAGTATTCTATCAGTAACACGATATAAATATTCATAGGCTTGCAGTTTGACATTGTCAGAACCATTGGTTTTTTTATGTATTTGTTAACAAGACATTTTGGGAGAATAAAATCACTTTAAACAGTGACATACAATATACTAAATATATTATAAACTGTCATAAGTATACAAACTATCAGCAAGTTTGTAACAGATACACAAAATATAACCTTAAGATATGTGGTTTTAAATCGAGTAAAATACGTCAATCCTGCATTTCTAAATGAGCAATATCGAATGTGCTTCTAACACAAAAAGATAATTATATTACTACTGATAGTAAACGTACTTAAAGACGCTCTGAATGTAGGTGCTACCTGAGTTATCAAGTATACAATCAATGTAATTAAGTGATTTATTTTATAAAACGAAAAAATATTATCGACAGTAAAGCATGTAGTTTGGAAGTTTAGGAGTCTCTTCGCATCTCATCGCATCTTGTTCACCAACTTATTCCTGATAGGATCGTGGGGACAGAGTCTCCAAACACGCCTTCCATCGGGACTTGTCTAACGTAACCATCTCCAGTTGATCCAACAGGATCCCCAAGCAAGCCTAATTTAGCTCATGGATGTTATCTAGCCATCTTGCTTGTTGTCTACTTCTGAGTCTCCAATCGGTTGGTTTTCCCATAAAACTCGTCCAGTCATTCTTTCCTGAGGCATTCTTATCACATACCTATAGTATTGGAGATGCGATCTCTCAATTTCGGAGAATGGCGGGTCTAAAAGGAGTGCATCTCTGATTTCCAATGTATGCTCTCTATCTAGCAACGTTATTCCAAAGACCGTACAGCAAAACCCCATTTTGGTCGCTGGTATTCGCGATCGTATTCTTTCGGTCATTACTCGATATTCACGACCATAGCTAAGGATAGGGACAAGCACCGAACTGAAGCATCCCTTCTGCACTTAATTCAACCTCCCGCCTTCCATCACTCGTGAAAACGGCCCTAAGATACTACTTCAGTAAATTCCAGTCACATGTAAAGTTCATTGCGCTGGTTTTCTTGAGAGGGCAAATGTCTCCGTCTTCGCAATACTGATTTTCATTCCCTGCCGAGCAGCACGCCGCAGCAAATCCATCAAGAATATGTCGGAGATAGACTTCCAACGAGTTGAGCAGTACCATGCCGTCTGCCAATTTAGGAGACAAGAAACAGAATTTTAGATTCAGTTTTGGTAAATATTCCTGACCCTTTAGTAACATTTCTGTCGTTGTGTCATTAATATACTAAAGATTAGAATCGGGAAACATCAAAGGAATCTAATCAGAACGAAATCAAGAATGGCTGAACTTATATGTTAATAAAATGAAAATTGATGTATAATTCTGGCACATAATGTGGTAAAAGGAATCGGAACTCGGAATGCAATAATGGTTCGCTTAATTGTGCTGCGAACCACTTATAACCTTTGAGTGAACAATGAATAAACCACACGAAACTCTGGGTTTTACCTTTAAAAATTCCAGGAAGCTTGAGGTTAGGATTTCGGAAAATGTTTCCTCTGTATCAAAGAAAAACACGGTAGTTTATATAAATAATTTTTATTATGCATATAAGCTCTAGGGCGGCGAGCTGGCATAATCGTTAGCATACCCGGAAAAATGTTTGCCGACATTTTGTCCGTCTTTACGTTTTGAGTTCAAATTCCACCGAGATCAACTTGCTTTTTATTTTTACAGTCGAATACTGGAGTCGAAATAATCGACTCCCCATTCCCCAAATTGGTGGCCTTGTGCCAAAATTTGAAACTGTTATTCATATCAGCTTAAAGAATCGTTCTTGTGTCGTGAAAAACGTTTAGGGGCGTTTCTTACGTTTCTTTAGTAAATAGAGTATACGACAGCGAACTGAGAGGCATATGTTCTATTCCCACTCCGTGTTCAGTGCTGTATTTCTAAAATTCCTAACTCTCATGCACCTTGTCTATTGTGCATTAAATAGATGTCATACTGGTGTACAACCGTACTCGTGTATCAAGCTAGAATAGTATTCATTTAAAAAAGCGTTTCATTTGCTTCTGAATTTGTTTTTGAAATTCTCCTTTGAGACTGACTTACTAACTTAGTAAGCCAGTCTCACTAACTTTGCTTAAATTACACTAACTTAGCTTAAGTTCATAATACAAAGATAATATCTTCACATAGCTTGAAGCCCATATAAATCCCATACGTTAAACAATTATGAAACTCGCACTCATAGTATATTCTTTGTTGTTTCATGTTTACATAATTTTGCTTTGCAGTGATCAGTCAGCTTAAAGGATATTTATCTAATCATTACTTCTTTATAATAAATTACTATCACTAGATTAACAGATTTCCATTAATGAGAATAAGATGCGCAACGCCCGCCATGCGATAAAACAAATTTATTCGTAAGGTAATCTAACACCAAAATGAAAAAAATAATTTTATGTATATATTCAGTTGGTTGGATAGCTACGGAATTATCAATGCATAAATTGAAAAATAGTAACCGGATGCAACGCACTCTAACGGTACTTAATATTTGACACATATCAGAACAGATCAGGAATAAATGTGAAATATATTCTAGTATTTGAAATATCATTTTATAATAGCCATAATATTTTGATGTAGCAAACAGGTGGTCATACATGCAATATAACATAATTGTTTATCAAATACAAGAGGTCAATAAGGAATAACAAATAAATTTGAAATAAACCCTTTCAGTGAGCAAAGTTATCGACATAAATTTGTTTTTTTTCGGGTCAGATATTTTTACTTTATACATATTTAACTGTATATCAATCGGTAGTGTCTAAACCACGTTGAAAATGTTTCTGATATTTCCGAAAACTTTGGTGACCTAATTACATTTGTGGTTACATGTTTATTCCAGATTAATTTACACACATATGCAAATACACCTAAGCAGCTTTTCTTGTATATCTTCGAAACGTGTTGAGATTAGTGCATAATGGAAACAGAATAAGCAACAAATTGGTTAATTAAAGTGTGACGGTCGTCATTTGATCGTCTATTTGCTATAAACATTAGCCAAATTTCCGTAAATTACAATATACAATCTTAAAAGAGGACACTACAATTTCCTCCCGATTCCCAGTAGACAGAAAATGACGAGATTGTTACAACTTGAATGCCTCTATTTGTAGGGCTTCTCGGTGTGGAAACACCAAGAGATATACAAGAAGAAAAGCAACATTTAAAAACAACTAAATAAATGAATAGTCGTTGGCAAAAGAATAAACGACCCCTATATGTATATATGTATATATATATATATATATACACACACGCTTTAATGGAAAGAGAAAGTTTATTAACATTTTCGACGTTAGTCAGTCATCAAATTAAAGAAAGGTACATGAACGGAGTAAGAATATAAAATAGTCAGTAAGAGAGGAAAAACGTTTGAAATGTATTAGACTAGGTGGGAATACTATGACAGGAATTAAAGAAGCAGTGGGGGGAGTGAAGAAGAGTCAGGCATATATATATATATATATTTATATATATATATA
>NC_068984.1:43928790-43929292 GCF_001194135.2 Octopus bimaculoides | reverse complement strand
TATATATATATATATATATGTATGTATGTATACATACACCTCTTCAGCTGTCGTAGGCTCATCACACCATCGATTAAAAACATGTAATTGACGATACCGGAGACACCAGGCTTGCTACATTTGAAATAGTGCCACCGTTATCATAAGTACTGAGTCTACCACGGCTTCTCTTCTTTCTCTCTCTTTTTCTAAATATATACACACATACATACATACATACAAACATAGATACATACATACATACCTACATACCTACATACGTACATACATATGTTATTTCTTTACTACCCACAAGAGGCTACACACAGAGGGGACAAACAAGGACAGACAAACGGATTAAGTCGATTATATCGACCCCAGTGCGTAACTGGTACTTATTTAATCGACCCCGAAAGGATGAAAGTCGACCTCGGCGGAATTTGAACTCAGAACGTAGCGGCAGACGAAATACCGCTAAGCATTTCGCCTGGCGTGCTAACGTTTCTGTGTGTGTGTATATATA
>NC_068984.1:43923902-43928387 GCF_001194135.2 Octopus bimaculoides | reverse complement strand
ATAGTAACATTTCTCAAACCTGTTCTTTATATATGTAGATAGTTTAAAACGTAAGCCTTCTTAGTTAATATTTTAATTTACAATTCAAATATTCTTCGCTCCATTATAATCGATGATTTATATACAATTATGCAGCATACAAAAGTAGTTAGTAGGAAGTTTAATTACATTCGAATTCAAGTATAAAACACGTATTCTTGTATAGTGAGAAGGTTTGAACAATTAACTTCTTAATAGGAAAGTATTCGGAAGCCTATGAAGCCATATAGGACAGAAAAAAGTGAAAGAAGAGTGAAATAGGGGGGTGCAAAGTAGAACAGATAATAAGACAGATAGATAGAAACACAGACAGAATTCTGAGACATATTGATACCCAACTGTGTGAGGGTTTCATCAGTACCAACTAAACATGTTTGAAAGCAAACAAGTGTTGCAAATCTCCTTATCTCAGCAATACCAAAGATTTGTTTCTATAAAACAATAGATGTCTCGGTAATCAATCGGCTCTGCGTGTCCATACAATGATACTGAAAACAAGAGATTGCGGAATCTTATATTCATAATAATAATAATAATGCTGCTGGAGAGGATTAAAATAACAATAAAATAATAATGATGATGATGATGATGATGATTATGATGATGATGATGATAATAATAATAATAATAATAATAATTTTACTATTGGTCACAAGGTCAATACAAAACAGAAACATAATTAGTGTATAACATAATGAAAATTCTTAGAACATGGATATGAATGCAAAAAAAAACGCCAATCATAAATTGCAAATTCTAGACAACATAATACATTGGCAATAATGATAATAATAATGATTTCATTTGTTTGCCACAAGGGCAAAAGATGAGGGGGACAATACAAAAGCGGACACAAAGCGTTGGGGTTCACATATAATTAAAAGATTAAAAAAATTTAAAGGTTAAGTATTCACGGTATACAATGAAAAGGGAGGGACATATACATAGTATGCAAAAGTTTTAAAAAATCAGAGGCTGAGGATGATAGAGATGTAGCCCTCCTGATACAGAGGAATAATCGAGGACCCCCACTGACCGAGATTTCCCTAAATACCAACAGAAATATATCCTCTCTAATTCCTTCTCTCCGACTCACAAGTCTACACTGAGGGAGGTACCATCCACTCTTGTCATTTTCGAAACTTTCACCTTCCTTTCAATAAACTCCCTCGAGGACAACACTCCCTTCTCCACTCTCAATGTCCTTTCAATAATAATAATAAGGCATTACTGGGCATCTCAGTGCATACAGTCGTCAATATGCTGCGCATACAACCGGCCTAAGGAAAAAGTTAAAATAAATTTGTAGGACCACAACAACCACAAGTTACTCAGTATACCGAAGTTTACCATCCTTTCGAATTCACTGTTTAGACCAACTAGGAAATACAGGCAATGATCTCAGTCTCAAAAATCTTATTGAAAAAACTTGTCTTTTGACTGATGTTGCAGCCCCAACCGATAAAAACTTAGCAAGTATAAGAATCTGCAGGTTGAAATCGGAAGAATGTGGCATCAAAAAACAAGAACATTACCAATTATTATTGAGGCACTTAAAAGAAGAGCTCACAAATATGTAGATCAAATCTCTGGCAGCCCCCAAATAAGCGTATTACAAGAGAACATACTTATGTGTGCCTTACATATCCTCTCCATGTAAATGCAATCTAACTCAAATATCATTGGTTTCAATTGTATTGTATTATCACCTGTTAGCATCTTCAGATGCAAAATCTTGTCGTCCTTTGACGTCTCTGGCTAAAACTTAGGTGCAACTCGTATAAATTAAAGCAAAACTGAAACATAACATAATAATAATAATAATAATAATGATGATGATGATGATGATGATAATTTAATAAATATATGAGAGAAACAGCAGTATTAGAAGGCTTCCATCAGAAACCGCCATAAAATTTAGGTTTTGCTCTCATATAATTCTATAGAAAATCAAGGCTGTCACAGCAGATTTATTACAAATATTTAAAGAAAGTCCTAATGTATTTATATTGCCATTTCGAAGAAGACTAACATACATAATATAAGGCCAGATATGGGCGAAATTGAATACTAGTTGTCGAAAGTGGTTATAATAAAACGCCCGAAAATATAATATTCTGAAATAATTATCCGATACTATTATAAAGAAAAAAGATAGTCAAGCACATCGCATGCTCGTTACAATATTTTGGTACAAATAATAACAATAGACCAATATGTGCGTGTGTGTATGTGTGTGTATGTATATTGTATTTATGTATTTAGTATCTTATTTTCTTTATTCGTCAAGTGACAACAAAAGCAGCCTAGTATTCAAAGTAGAGGCCATTGTGCTACAGCGTCTGAAACCAAGTTTCTGCCAGTTCTTTCATCCGACGCTGATGTGTATGAATGCATGTATGTATATGTGTCTATATGGGTGAGTGTATACGTTTATGTGTATGTGTGTGTGTGATAAAATGTGAGTGAAGATTTTTGTCTTAACGTTTTGTACCATGGATAGTAATTGTTTGTCTAAACATGATTATGAAAGCCTGGCGTTAATTATCTATTCTAACCGAAGCTGTACTCAAGATAGTTTGAATCTGAACACAGCACAGCAAACTGAGACGAAACAATGCTCATATTTACTGTACCCTACTGTTGGTAAGATATATGGCAATACCCTTTATATCACTACAGGTTATCTAATTACAGACTAGCTGACTTGACCATTAAGGATTTAATGCTTTTGCTAAAGAAGCGTCGCAACGCCTATGACAACGAACGGACCATTGATATATTTGATGGTACTACGTTGCCCTATAAACTGTACAAGTGCACGTTCATACACAAGAACACAGAAATAAATAAATTCATATAAATTTGTGTGTTTGTATGTATGCACGTGCATATACATCTATGTGAATGTGTGTATGAGAAATATGGTATTAGCGAAATTGAATTAAAGGTGTTACTAATTAGATGCTCTGTTCAGGGCGTAAGCTAATTTGTATTTTCCCTTGATACAAAACGCCATTCATTTTAGCATGTTTATAGAGTTACGTATTAGCGGTAACGAGTGGTCTTCCAAATTTTATTTATTGTTGACTTTTTTCTTTCTCTCGTCATATATAACAACAGTGTGTTACTTGGTGAATTTGCTGTTCGTGCAAACACGGTTAATTTTGGCTTCTGTTTCATTAGCAGACTTTCTTTTTATTAAATTAGCTTTTTTCTATGAAACACGTTCATAGCTTCTAATTTCATAGCAATAATAATAATAATTCTCTGTTTTATGGACAGTAATCATCGACCGGTTCTTTAATGTGCATAAGGTTGAGTTTACAGTATTAGATGTTAGAGTACAGACAGTTAATTTTTATGGTAAGCTCTCAAATGAAAGAATGAGTGATATCTAAATACTTACATACAAAGGCTGAAGTATTACTTACATGATGTGTAGTTAGCCCAATGAAATGAAGCGCTGCCACCTTAGTCACATGAACAATTAATTAAAAAATTACGCGGTATTCTTATGATATAATCGAAATATTAATAATATTTCGCTGGTACGTAGTAATATGACAGAAATGATGGAACGTTGATTTCTCACTTGCAAATTTATAGTTTCAATTCTCAAAGCTCTATTTTCCATTCCCTATAGAATTTACTTCACCGTTCATCTCCCTGGAACCGATAAAAGAATTACTTTGTATCTGTTTTGACTCATTCAATATACTGTAGCTATCTTCTAAAAAAGCAATGGTGTTCTTGTGTGATAAGTTAAGAAGTTAAATGATATCATAAGACCTGCAATTTGTAATTCGTCTTCATGCATTGCTAATTGATTTAAGAATCTAAACTATAATATGAGACAAACATGCTTTGTTGTTTAGCCCCAGGTCATCAATAATCAAGATGACAAATAATGAAAGGCATTCTATCCGTGACAATCCCATCATTTCAAGTATAATTTATTTCAGATAACCTTCATTTTTCATTACAAAAATAAAGTGTGAGTTGAGAGAAAATTCGCATCTATTTCAAACAGATTGAGAAAAAAGACTCTATATCTACATCTGTTGTGGTGAACACCGTGGAAGAAGTAATTGACTGTGCTACATTCATTTGATAACTGGTTTAAGCCATTCCACTCAACTTACACCTTAAAATGTTATACACATAACAGCATCCGTCGCTCTATTCTTAAAGATATAAGTGCATTAACATATGCTAATATCATGTCCACCTTCCAACTCAGGGCTATCTTTGAATTTCAACGATGTTCCATATATTCTCGTTAAAGAATATTTTTAAAACAATTTTATTTGATTTCATGAATTGTTTATAGGTTTCCAAACTACCATGGGGCGATTGCGATTGATAAAGAACAAAAAATATGGGGGCCTGGCGCACTAATCTATTCGCAATTTCTAATCGAGATATATATGTATATATATACAT
>NC_068984.1:43920041-43923632 GCF_001194135.2 Octopus bimaculoides | reverse complement strand
ATATATATATATATACAGGAGATAAGGAATGCAGTAGGTAGAGTTACATATGTTTCTTAGGGAAGTGGTAAATATCCAAGCGAGGAGTATATCGCAGACTACTCATTAGGCCAAGGGTATCTTAATTAAATGAAAATTCACATTGTCGCAAGGAGGTACATGTTAACACACAGGAGATTCTTATTCCCATACCCGACAACCCTGGTTGCCTACAGTGAAATATAAAAATTATTTTTTCCAGTTTATCGTACGTTGATACTAAAAAATCCACAACCTTCCGCCTCAATGAACTCTATTGTTCCTGAAAGTTTTTAAAATTTACTACGGATTGCTTGAAGCTAACTTTCTTCGTACACCTCGATCTTTGTATCTTACATTTGTATATATTATTATGATTATATATTATTCTATAGTTATTATTGTACTAATAGTCTTCCATAGTCACTTTTCTCCGTAACTTACAAAACCTTCGGGTTTGTTTACAAATATTATATGTAGTATGTGGCAGTTAAAGTATATATATTCATAAAAAATCGCTGAAATTGGAAGGTGAACGTTTGGACCAATCGGATGTGCATGGCGCCGTGTTAGCGTTGATATGTGGGTTCGATTCTGGCCTGGATTAAGTCACCATATTTCAGTCAATTGTTTAAATAAAAAATGTCGCTTTAAACCGGAGTATATATATATTATTATATAGTTATTAAATAGATAGATGTGTGTGTGTGTGTGTGTGTGTGTGCATGGGCGTGGTTGTACGTGTAAAACGGTCTTCGCAAAAATATCACTAACCAGGCATTGTTTAGTGTGAGACTACATCAAAAGACACCTGTCCATGTCATTGTGAATCGAAAATCTTCACCACAGCTAAGTCTGCCGGCGTCTACTAACAAAGAACATTCTGCACAAAATATGTTGTACGTTGCAAAATAGAATAAAGAAAATCAAAACAAAACATAGCGAACAGGGGCGAGTAAAGAAATTTGAAGATATTTTTCTCCAATCAGTTAGAAACTGTGATAATTCCCTGTCAGATTAGATATTTCAACAGCGTACTATATCAGTAGACAATAGACGTACTCTATGTAGACACTGATGCTCTACTCTGTCTAGGCTCCTGAGGTCAACCCAAATCTACAGCTTTATCTGTCAACTCTCGTAAAGTGGTTGTAACTCTGCAAATTCCTTTTCACGTATAGTATATTCAAGACTTATCAAATATGCTCTGTCTTTTTTTTTTTTTTTTTTTTTTTTGCTAGACGGCAGATTGTGAGTTGTAGGCGCATTGTTAACCCATACCTTGTGAGTGAAATAGGCTAACTGGAAATTCTAGTAGGTACCTGTAATTGAAATGGCCCAGCTTCACCACACACTCCAGTCATACTGATTTTACCTGAGCATTATGTTAGGAGTGCATGTGTCAGTGGAATGCTTTGCCACAAATAATTCAATTCGGGGACAGATAATTCAGTTCAGATAACTGAGTCCGCATCGTCGAAACTGATGGAGACTGACCACCACCAGATTGTGATTTGCAGTAGTATTCGTCTTCTATTTCAAGCAGATCGTGTAAATATTCCCCTTCTCGGCTATCCCTTTCACATCCGAACACGAATGTTCTTTGTATCTCATCTGATACTGCAACGGTAAGTAATTGCGAGAATATCTTCCTAAATGTTACTAGGAAAAACATATTTCTTATGCTAGGGAGACAGTATCTCAACTCATCATCACCACCGAAACCTTGTTTATTCACTCGCGCTATGATCACTAAGGGCTCACTATGCTTATTGATTTTCAAGGGCTTCTCTTACTACCTGGCATATCTAATTTTGCTTGTAACTTGCTATGATTCTGAATGTCGCACTAAATTTGGTTGAGAATACTGAATTTGCTTACTATTTTCTTCAGGTTAGACAGAAAATTGAGAAATTGATAACTTTTCTCCAGATATTATCTACGCATAAATTTGAAATATCTACAAGTGAAAGTTTGTTCGAAAATTTATTTCCTTCCTAAATTATTGGTGCATCTTAATATATTGTATATAAAGAAAAGGAATCTAAAGTAGACTTATCACTTTTTAAAAATATGTTATCAGTCGAAGTTGAAATTTGCCATAAAAGTTAAATGAAACATTTCATAATCATGCAGAACCATATTTGCTACAGCACATAACAGTGAATTATTCCTAAGTGGGATTTATTGCTAACTGGCTGAACTGGAGTGTGAAATATCAAGATCATATATACAGCACAGTTTGAGAACGAGAAAAATTTGGTTAAGTATAGTGGAATGGCTTACTATAGCGTATGATAAGTATGACAGATAAAATGGCGTTGATTAGAAAGTCTGGTGTTTCACATAAGTATAGTCACATGCCAATGGTGGTTTGTGTGTGGAGTGCTCATATATACATATAGACATGAATTATAACGCAGTAGCCAAGCCACTTGGTCGTACATGTTCTCCATGTAAATTACAAGCCACGCTAATTTAGACATTAGATTTTCCACTGCAATGATATGTCTCTTCATTTTGGACCTATCGCGGTCATGAACAAACGTCACACATTTTATTTCTCATCCTTCAAATTTTTTTCGGTATAGTAAGTTATGAAAAAAAAAAAAGAAATCATTATCTAGAAATATAGTAAGGCATGACATTCAGTCTCACATAATGCGCCCATCACTTCACCATTTACTATCAATACTCATGTATCTCACCCACCCACACCTTGCACTAAACCTTTTTACTTCCTCAGACATTTGTCAAATCTCCTTCCCAATTAATCTTTTGTTACTGACATCAACCAACTACATCAGCCTCAGCATACTCTGATGAGGGGATCCCACAAAGAGTATCTTTCTCTTATATTTGAAAGGAGTTTTAAGCCCTATAAAGCATGGGTTGAGCTTCCGATGAACCAAGTTCGTGACATAATTTTAATTCTCCGTTCCATGTACACTGATATTGCTCTATACAAATATATGAAGATCAAAACATTCTGACATAAGATCTTGTATCTACTCCAGTCAAATCGATATTAAATGGAACAAAATTCCGACTTACTGTTCCTAAAAAAGGCTTTGTTCTAATCACGTAGAATGTTATAAAGTTGTTCAATATTGTATAGAGACGAATTACCATGGAGATTAAACTTTTTGTAAATATTTAGTGATTGATTTACCTAAAGCGTGACTTTATAGGTATGACTTTTTGAAAGAGTAAAAGAATTAATCTAACTAACATATAAACATTTAAATAAAAGTAGAGTCATAAATGGGTAGAGACCTGCACTAAATACTTTGTAATATATAATAAAAAATAAATGTGCCCTTTTAAAGCCAAGTCAGGCTCATGGGCCCGGTTTCCCGGTTTCCGTGGCGTATGTGTTCCCCAGCTGGACGGGACGCCAGTCCATCGCAGCGTTACTCATTTTTGCCTCCAGTTTGTAATATATAGTATCGCTAAATTCTGCTTTTAAAATCTTATTCTCTCACCGCTGGCTTTCAGTAAACAAAGTTAATTACAGTTGCAACAGACCTATATACATAATACATACATACATACATACATATATATATATAT
>NC_068984.1:43915562-43916727 GCF_001194135.2 Octopus bimaculoides | reverse complement strand
ATAGACAGATAGATAGATAGATAGATATAGATATATGTAGGTATATATGCATATATATATATATACATATATATATGTATATACATATATATATACATATACACACACATACACACATATATATATACATACACAGAAAGGATGTATCTATATCTTACACACATGCATAAACATACACTCATAGGCATGCACACATACACCCACACATATAAGCAGACGCAATCGATTTGATCCGAGCTTTCTCATACGACTGACATCTTTGCCAAAGACTTAATCTCTCTGAACAATCTGTAGTGGCTATTTACAATATCGTACACACATGTACCCACCTACACATACATGCATACATACATACATACATACATACATACATAGAGAAATTGTGCACATTTGTGGAATCAGCTGCTCAGCGGATGTTAACATAAAGCTAAAGATCAGCGAAAACGAAAATACCGATACTGATCTATTGAGAAATCTACAGTTATTCTACCCAGATTAGAAGTTCAGATTTATAATTGGAATCATTGGGGGTACTGGGATATGTAACACACTGCCTAAGTACCAATCTTGAGAAATTATACTTCTCAAAACCAGAAAGCTGATTCGAAGACTACAGATACAAGCGATCATCTAAAACTGTAAATATCTGTAAAACATTCCAGAAGTCTATCGTTTAGGTATATAGACGCATATCTAGACATGCAACTATATGTATGAGAATACATTCATAAAACAAATCACACAAATCTGCACATGCACTGACTCGAAATACTGCATATATATACATATACAAACACACTGTTGATTTTGTTGAAATTCTAATGAAGGAGTCTTAGATCTAGGTTAGAAACAGACTCTTTCTCTATTGGCAAGAAATATTGAAATAAAACTGAATTATGACTTACATACGTACATACATAGATACATGCATGCATGCATAAATACATACATATATATATATAGAGAGAGATTTACATATAAATACTCGAAATACGAGAGTAGAAAAACAGCCAACAACTGATGACGGGTCGTTCTTTGTGAGGTTTCTCTTGTTTTCCATTTGTGTCCTTCGTTGTTCGAAAAAATAGTTCATATTCCATGTACTCATACTTCGTATTTTTAACTGTACACGTTTCATGACATCCTGTGCCTACATATGCATATA
>NC_068984.1:43914281-43915471 GCF_001194135.2 Octopus bimaculoides | reverse complement strand
ATATAATTTATTTATATTATATGCTTGAACGCCACGTATCCTTTTCCAAGAAAGTTTTATCTACATATATGTATATATGCGTATGTATATATATATATATATAAACCATTTCTAGCCGCTTCTGATATGTAGTCTCAGTATTACACTTTCAGTTGCAGTTCAAGCCGAAGTTATAGCTGTAAACCAAACTAAGCACTCAGAGTACATACCTATTACATTACCTTAGTTGTGTATTTATGAGTATGTATACGTAATCTAATCAATAAGTATATGGACTGTTCCTATAGTAACGAAGCTAGAGCATGCAGAGTGAAGCCAGCTGGCGCAAATTGATCTTGAACACTGTTGTGCATCTTCCGCTGTATACAGCAGTCCTTAGAAGGAAGGTGTGTAATGTATGATCGTCACATTGACCATGTAGAGATGGTCGAACAGCGAATCTGCATCAGATTTTACCCACTGCTAGGCGATACCTGCTCGGGGCCTACACAAAGTTTTGAAAACGTTTTCATTGATCTCGACACAATCAAGGAGATCTATTGCAACTGAAACCCGAGTGTCTTTTTGGTCACCTGAAAGCAGTTTTGGCACAATCTTGGCAGACACCCGTCTCATACCCAAATCCTCAGTGAAAATAGACTAAACTGAACCGTAACTAATCTACATATCCTCTAATAACTCACGGAGGGTGATTTGACGATTTCCCCGCACAGCTGCACGCACACCTGCGATGTTTTTCTCAGTTCTGCTGGTTGCGGGTCTCTAGAACGTTCGTCGATATAAACATTTTATCATCCACCTTGGAAACGTCTGAACCACTCGGACACTTGTGTGCGGCTCATACACTCCTTTCCATACACTTTCTGCAACATTGCGTAGGTTTCTGAGCAGATATCGCCATGACAACTTTCTCAGTCATGGTCAATGCGACGATCACACGCTACACATGTTCCTTCCAAGCACTACTGTAAACAGCGGAAGTGAGCTAGTACATTAAAACACAATGTGCATGCACAGCAGAGTTTAAGGTGAATCTTTGCCAAGCGGCTGCACTTTCTGTGTTTTAGCTTCGTTACTATGGCAACAGTCCTGATACTAAGTGATCAGACCTCGTGTGTGTATATATATATATATATTTAATTTTAATTTTATATATATATATATATTTAATTTTAATTTTATATATATAT
>NC_068984.1:43909661-43913902 GCF_001194135.2 Octopus bimaculoides | reverse complement strand
ATATATACATGTCTCTTAAAAGATAGAGCTCAAAATCAATGCATTGAAGATATTTTATTGCAGCAACAATTATAATAACAGAAACAACAATAAGCCAAACCTATGCACATTTCAATAGGGTATCCCGGATAAATATACCACATCATAAGATGTCTCGTAAAATATTGTAACAAATTACAACATATTACACATTTCTGGATACTCCATCTCTTCAGGGTCGCATTATTGCCATCACCAATACTACTATTAT
The DNA here is from genome assembly GCF_001194135.2 of Octopus bimaculoides. Taxonomy (NCBI): domain Eukaryota; kingdom Metazoa; phylum Mollusca; class Cephalopoda; order Octopoda; family Octopodidae; genus Octopus; species Octopus bimaculoides. Next base: position 43,913,652 of record NC_068984.1, on the reverse strand, counting down.
TAGCAAAACACACACATCATCCAAGAGGGTGAAAGAATAATCGACGGCACCCAACCTAACATCGTTATTTTCTTACAGAATGTAAACAAACAAGTCGACTGAAATCCAGTGACGTACACCGCCTGGTTTACAGCGTAAAAATCCCTTACCAAAAATTTATCCCCCATGTACATCAAGATTTCCTATTGGATCTTCCTATAACGATAATATATTAATTAATTAATTAATTATACCCGCCCACGCACACGCACCGCACACCACCACCCACATACCCACACCTACACCCACACACACATACACACATATACCTATACTTACATACACACACCAATATATATCTACATGTATTGTTTATGTATAACTATATACACACAAACACATATATACACTCATATATGCATGCATATACATATACACACATACACATACACATACATATACATGCGCCCGCGCACCCAAAATTTCTGTTGATTAGCTCTAATTGAGCAACTTCTGTCTAAGTTTTCTAATGGAGATAACACCGTCTCGTTTTAAGGCGGGAGCTTGTTATAATTAGAATTGGTTGATTGTCTTTTAAAGCATGCTTTGTGGCAATGCAGAATCTCTCTCAATGGCCTTTATACACAGGCGCGCACGATTTTATTTATTAATGTATGTCTACAGATTTACACACATATGTCAATTTTTTAGCTGAGCGGACTTCAAAAGCGTGAGATGAATTACTTTCCTTGAGGGCTGCTTTGTCCCGAACCTGAACTCATTTCTTGGAAGGCATACCATTGAAGAGATCACGAATGGCGACGAAAAGGCCTTGGCCAACAAGACTGGTGGATTTATTTGTTAGCAGTATTATTAATAAAACAGTCAAATAGTTAGTTGATTAAATAGCTTGCCTAGAGAAATAATAAAGAGTGAAATTCAGCCAGCACGTGTGTTTATTATTGGCATAATAGCCGTCCCGAGATACAATAAAATTACTATCTCCACACAAGTTCACATTAAGAATGTTGCAAACCAAATACTAAAGCTAAATTTTCATAATTAATTTGTTCATATACGTTTTATATAATATTATAGATACACAGGAGAAGGCACCCACTGCTATTAGCATTTTTACGCAATGAGTTACGAAAACATTAGCTCGGTTTAACATAAAGAAACTGGAAGTCACTACGTATACATATATAAGTCTTCCGGTTTATCGTTTAATTTTTGTTTAACCTTAGAATAAGGGACTATAAGATATATGATATATGTGTGTGTATGTGCGTGTGTGTATCAAAGGGTATTTTAAAAATGTAAACATTGTGTAGCTTCTGCATGTGTTATTTTAGGAGAAGGGAATAATGAGTCATAATTTAACTTCTCTGCGGCCAATATTTCGAGAAGTGTAGTCAAATTATATCTATAAATCTATAATTACGATAGCAAAAGTATGTCTTGTATGTATTAGTAAATCGTACAAGAGTAGAAGTTAGGAAATTGTAAATATTTAATATGAAAGAGAAAGATAAAAATCAATTTAATGGAAAAATATTTATTGTTCAAATTTGTGAGATTTGTATTGACTCTATTTTTATAGAAACCATCGATTTATTCCTTTATACTGATGAAATTAACTCATTCATCTTTAATAATTTCAGACACACACATACACATATACATATATGCATAAACTTGTATATGAATATATATGTATAAGTATATATATTTATGTGTGTGTGTAGATAGATAAACAGATAGATTGATAAATAAATAGATAGATAGATAGATAGATAGATATTTCTGTTATATATATGCTTATACACACACATATATATATATATAAACTTACATATGTTCGGACATTGTGTTTTTGTATATGTGTATACAAATATGTATATATGAGTTAGAAGTTAAACAACCATATGTATATAGATAGATAGATAGATAGATAGATAGATAGATAGATAGATAGATAGATAGATAAATAGATAGATAGATAGATAGATAGATAGATAGATAGATAGATAGATACTCGCCCGTCTCATCACAACTTTTTACAATGCACATTTTACTTCGCTTGATTAAATCTTATATTTGATTAATAATTGATAATTCTATATTCTGCAAATATTTTTACGAATGTACAACAGGAATGGTTATAAAACTTTAAATACTCGAAGTAGAATCATTGTGTAGCAAATAAATACTAAAAATAAAGCTAAAGGCAAAGAAAGGTTCTGGATAGAGTAAGATTTTAGAAGAGGTGGGTAATTTTGTAGGAAGAGGAAATATTGTAAAAACAATAAGAAGGTAAAATGAAGAGAAGAAGGGTTGATAGTATGGGAAAAGGTTGTTGAAAGTAAGAAATTAAAAGAGAGGTGCGTGATCGTTGAAAGAGGATAAATTCTTGAAAAAAAATAATGAGGTTAGAAGAAGGATTGGGGAAATGTAAAATGTGAGAAGCATGTGGAAGTTTACAGGATTGTTTTGAGTATTATGCCAGTAAGTTGAAGTCTTTAATATAACGAAAGAGCAAAGGGAAAGGAATTTTTTGAATTTATTGAAGTGTTGGACGCACATAAGCGTTTGAAAATTGTAATATAACTCTCAATAATGATTACTTTACAGTGTCAATGTTCAACTATTCATTCGTGTTCTTTAAGATATCCTTTAGAACGATTTCTTTAAGTCATATTAGGCAGTGGGGTTAATAAATTATCGTATTCTTTTAGTTATTCATTAAATTTTTTTACCTTCCACATAAGGAATGTAAGGGAATGAACGAGAAACAGACTGAACGGTAAATTTATTCTTATAGTTTGTTTACCTAAAGACTTTTGAAACTAACGAGTGGGTGTATGCCTCAAAACTTCATATTCTTTTGTAAGTGCAAGAAAGTCATTTCATAACGCCAATGTGCGCATAATCAATCATATTGTCTCTCAAATTTTATTTTGAAAATTATTGGAAAACGTAGCTTTCACCTGACATTTATCCAAAAACGATGGGAAAAATTATCGTTGTCTGTTTAGAAAAGACATCGCTTGTTCCGTGGAATATTTATATTATGTTTTTTTTTTCTGGTACGTCAATGATGTGCTTTTCTTTTTTTTCTTTTTCTTTCCATACAACAAGTAAAGGCATATAAACTCTATTCAAATGCAAAAATATCCGTTTTAAGCATGATTCACTAAAAAATGTTCTTACCCGAAATAAGCTTCGACAGTTTTGATATTTATTTAATGTAAGGCGGCGAGCTGGTAGAAACATTAGCACACCGGGTGAAATGCTTAGATGTATTTCGTCAGTCTCTATGTTCTGAGTTCAAATTCCGCCGAGGTCGACTTTGCCTTTCATCCTATCCGGGTTGATAAATTAAGTACCAGTTGCGTATTGAGGTCGATATAATTGACTGGCCCCCTCCCTCCAAATTTCGTGCCTTGTGCCTAGAGTAAGAAAAGGATATTTATTTAATGTCATGTGTTATAGTTTAGAAGTTTCCTTACTAATCACGCAATTCAGTGTTCGATTCCACAAGGCCTACCGGCAAACATGCAGGGTGCTTATTTTGAGTATGTGTGGGTAAGAATGTTTACAACACTTGCGCTGCTTTTGATTCATATATAAATTTATTCTTAAGTATGTATCGTCGGAGCATAGCAGCACATGGTCTTTACTGTATTCATATATAGCGATAAACTGGCGATTCAGTTCACTTCCAAATTCAGTTCAGGTACGTGACGTTGATATGCCACAAACAAAAATAGCGAAATATCCATGTCCATCACTGGGATTCAGGGTGCATTGTCTCGCTTGTCTATGACTTCCAGGTGTTCTAATACCTGACTCATCCACACCGCGCTAAATTAAAGTCACAGACAACCGGTAAACAAGTAGTGTGCATTCATTCATTGAGTATGTGTGGCCGATAATGTTTACAACACTACCGCTGCTTCTAACTCATATCTGTATATATATATATATATATATATATATATATATATAT
>NC_068984.1:43905681-43909275 GCF_001194135.2 Octopus bimaculoides | reverse complement strand
TATATATATATATATATATATATATATATATATATGTGTGTGTGTGTGTGTGCATAAATATATATATATATATATATATAATGATTTTTTTAACACACCGATCTACTTGATAAAATTATCAATTATTAATTAATTATTAATTCTTACCCTATATCTGTAAGAATTATATATATATATATAAATATATGTATATATATATCATTCGTCAACATGAATATCCACAAATGATGTAATGATTGATAAGGAAGGGGACATCTTGGGACACCCACTATCCCAATTATCATTCACCTACATCATTATTGACAATAAAGAATGAATGTTCCTATTGTTCGGTCATCAGAATTACCTACAAACTGAATTATAATGGTAATACTTCAGTATTTCCTAAATACCTTTAATTTAGATGTGTCATTTAGAAAGTTTCTAGATAATCGTGGCTCTTTAGAATACCTGTAAAATCCATGCAATTGATTTCTACAGAGTGGTGTTAAGCAATCCAATATTACATTCATAATTCTTAGAACCACTCCCGATTTTAAAAGAAAAGACTTACTCAAGATGCAGTACCGTTCGAAGGCTCGAAATCATATTGAGAAGGCAATGTTATTAATTATAGAAATGCTTATAAGTTGATATAGAAAGAAAAGAGAGAAAATATAGACAGGTAGACAGATTTCTTGATAAGAAACAACTTTTTGCGAGACAATTAAGACGCATAAATCCTGTGAGTTGTTTTGAATAACTCAAGGATTACGATAAAATAAACAGATTTCTCAATCCTAGTTGCCAGATTAATATCTACTATTTAGACACGGTAAATCTCAAAGAAATTGCTTTACTTGAAAAACAAAATATATTCTTTCAACTCGAAGTTGAAAAAAGAGATGCCAAACGTTTAATTAAACTTCTATTTATAGAGTGAGAGTCTGTGTTTTCTTTCCAATTAAATTAAAATGAAAGTATATTGCGTGAGATAATGAATATATAACTGGAACATGCGATTATAATTGAGAGTGTTGTCATTTGCAGGGCAAAATTAGACCAATGACTTCTACGTGTTGGGAGAATGTTTGTTCTAATGCTTGACTCACACATGCACATATTCACACACACACATGTGCACATACACACGTGCACACATACACACGTGCACACATACACACACAATATATATATATATATATAGAGAGAGAGAGAAAGAGTGAGTGTGTGAGTGAGTGAGTGAGTGAGTGACATTGACAAACAGACACACAGACAGTGAGAGCTGCAGGCTGGATTACAGATTAGTGAACAGATGACAGAAATATACTGCAAGGTTTTGATATTAATAGACAAATTATGAAGGATTAAAGAAGTGTATAATTAATTTCTCTGTATATGATTAGTAAAAATATGGTCTTTCCAAATTGCAAGATCTAATTGAAAACAAAACTGACCGGAATTCTTTTGAATCAAATACAAAAATTCTGAATCTGAGTGTGGGTGCGTGTGTTTGTGCGTGTGTGTGTGTGTGTGTGTGTATGTGTGTGTGTGTGTGTGTGTTTCTGATTTGTGTGTGTCCGTGTGTATTCATAACATCATTTATTGCTTCGGAAACTTTTATTGACTTTACAGCTTTTCTTTTCATGAATTATTTTGTTTTTACATCTGATATGATTCCATATATACATTGTTTTTACACTTTTATATAAAAATTGGTCTTTACACCCTAATAAGCACCACATGGCTAGTTAGAAAACATTTACTGAATAGTATATCATAAACACTAATCAGTATCTGACCTGTCTCTCCATTTGACCTCTTTCGATGATTCTAAAAAACAATGTAAGTTGAAAATCACTTTTGTACAAGCGCTCCGTTTGCTCTGGTTGTATTCTCTCCTTTATAAGTCCTTTGTCGAATCTTTCCTAATCTCCAGAAATATGAACTAATGGGTTGTTTGACCTTCTCAGGTAGCAAGCAAATTTGCATCAAATCATGTCTGACCACATCTATAATGCTAGCGTAGACATATGTCTAAGTACAAAAACGGATTGGGATTGTCTGGAATAGCAATCGTAATGGGTTTTCTCAATCAGAACTGATCAGGGTGCGAAAAGAAACCAAATAACCGATTAACATCAACCTCACTAAATCTTACTAACCAAAAGTCGGAAGAAAAGCATCAAAACATTTTGTGAAATACTGACCTATCTCTGTTAATTTGTGATTGCAATTATCAGTCGACTAAAAAGAAAGTACGTGAACAGCAATCGCAAATACAGATGTAGTTTTATTTGACGAGTTTCAACTCATCGGAGTAATCAAGGTCTCATCGTTAAATCAATGTAAGTAGATAAAATATTTACACTAGGCGCATGAATAATGCTTAAATCGACAAGGCTATTTTATGGGTACTTCTCTTATAAGCGGGGTTTAGACCAAAATATAGAGGGATAATAAAAAAAAAAATTAAGGCCTGTGAAAACTTTACTCCAACGCCATATTGCTTGTGACATCACCTTGCTTCCATCTAATTAACAAATCATGAATACACGTATTTCTGATCGCATAATCATACTTCTTTCCATATTCAATACTGTAATGAAATTACATTGTTTCTAAATATTTTTCTTGAGATTTTGTTATCGATACTGTTGTCTTATAATTCTTTCACTAATTCCCTATTGTTCCTGAAACTATTCAGTTATGTCCGAAATGTTATTAAAAGTATCTTTAATGTTTTATGCTTACGTTCGTTTTTTTTCTATCATTTTAGATCGATGCCGTAGATAAATATTATTAACGAGATCGAAATCAGCAGAGCTACTCAGATCTTCGATACGGCTCAAAAAATATAAGCATCATGAAGATTTAATCCCCAAAGCAGCTGGGCATAAATAACTGACCAGATGTGAAACAATATACTGTATATGCAACTGGTCATATCAAGGCTGGGAATTTGTGGACACTGACAGTGTTGGCATTCTTTTCACCGAAACTGTACCTGTGCTGAAAACGAAGGTATGCATTGATTTTCTATACTTTAATATTTTGTTATCTTTTTACTTCTTTCCGTCATTAAAGCACGGCCATACTGGGGCACTGCCTTGAAACATTTTAGTCGGACGAATCGACCACAGAAGTTCCTTTTTTTATTTTTGAGTCTAGCACTTATTCTATCGGTCCCTTTTACTAAACCGCTATATTAAAGGGACGTAAAAACACCAACACCGGTTGATATGTGATAGTGACACACACTCACACACTGAGACATAAACACACACACATACACATACATACATATATACATACACACATACATACATATGTATGTATGTATATATGTATGTATGCGTGTATGTATATATATATGGCAGGGAAATCATCAATTAGTAATAAAATTAATAATTAACAATTCTGCCGGGTAGCTCAGTATGAAAAAAACCTTTTTCGGTAAAAATTTATAATCATAAATGTATAGGGATTGACAGTAACCTGCTTCTCCAACATACTGAGAATTCAGAAATAGCAGTCAAAATCAGTAGTTCTTTGACTGCTATTTCTGAATTCTCAGTATGTTGGAGAAGCAGGTTACTGTCAATCCCTATACAT
>NC_068984.1:43903991-43905577 GCF_001194135.2 Octopus bimaculoides | reverse complement strand
ATATATATATATCAAGGCGCAGACATGGCCACAGGCTTAAGAAGGTCCGTTATTGACGTTACCGTTTCGAAATCGAGCCCACTTCATGGATTCTGGGTATGTGTGTTTCATATAGTCTTGTGTTGACCTAAGCTTTGTGAATGAAATTAGACAAACGTAATTGGTGAAAAATCCCAAGGAAATTGATTATTATTGTGAATTAAAAGGTCGGCCTTCTCACCACGTCCACTGATACCCCCCGTGAGTTAGGCATTCATGTTCTGTAAAATACTCAACTACGTAACACATAAATCAGTCTGACGCTCGAGCAATTTGAACCTTCAGTGCTGCAACCGATGGGATTCACATATGTGTGTGCATGTGTTTGTGTGTACGTGCGTGTGTGTATGTATGTGTGAGTGCTTGTGTGTGTGTGTGTGAATGTGTGTGTGTGTGTGTGTGTGTGTGTGTGTGTGTATGTGTGTGTGTGTGTTTGTGTGTATTTGTATAACATATATGCGCTAATATCTGATGGGTAGTTAAGGGTACCCATTGGTTTCACGTTACAGAAAATCACTCAATAATAAGGACTTCGCCTACATGAAACCAATAGTAACCTTAACCCATAAATAAAGTACGTATATATACATAAATATATATATGTAGTTAATCAAATATATTCAACGAGAATACAGTATACTGAATTTAGAATAAGTACTCTTGGTACAGAAATGTCTAAAACCTTAAAGGTATTTAAACATTTAATAAGAGCGATTATATATTATAAAGTAAAGGCAGGAAAAATTGCATCAAAAACTCATTACAGAAGATATACGTCCAAAATAATATTGAATTAATAGATAGATATATAAATATATAAAGTATGATTATTTAAAATGTTTGATATAACTTACGATCGTTTCATGTATGTATTACCCTTCGAAATGAACTCTAGAATTGATAGTCATTATTAGGTAATGCATCCACCTGTCAGGGAAAAAGGGTGTATTTCCGTGTAGTCAGTCGAATGCTATTTTAAAATATATGATGAAGATGTTTTAAAAAGTTACTGGAATAGGTATACGTTGGTACGAACCTGGGCCTAAAAATTTTGAAGATATAATATACATCCGTGGTAAAATCCTCTGCAGTAATTCATAATGGCTGTGTGTAGATATAAATTCCATAATTGCATTCTATTCAATATGTGATCCATAAATGCATACATCCACTCTGACGAGTAGATAGATGTTTGACCTAATAATGATTATCAATTTTAGATTTCCTTTGGAAGGGTAATATACTCATGAAACGATCGTAAGATATTTCAAAATTTTTAAATAATCATGCTTTATATATTTATATTTATCTATTCATACAATATTATTTTGGACGTACATCTGTAATGGATTTTTGATACATTTTTTCCTGCTCTTCTTACTTTATTATTATTATTATTATTATTATTATTATTATTATTATTATTATTATTATTATTATTATTATTATTATTATTATCATTATTATTATTATTATTATTATTATTATTATTATTATTATTATTATTATTATTATTATTATTATTATTATTATTATTATTATTATTA
>NC_068984.1:43900931-43903495 GCF_001194135.2 Octopus bimaculoides | reverse complement strand
GGTATTGATACATCAATTAGAAAGCATTTTTTTCCTTCATGATCTTTGACAACTATATCTGGTCTATTTGCCTTAATTTCTCTATCTGTGTGTATTGGCATATCCCAGAGTATGGTTGCTTTCTCGTTTTCTGTGACCTTTTCTGGCGTGTCTTTATACCATTATTATTATTATTATTATTATTATTATTATTATTATTATTATTATTATTATTATTATTATATATATATATATCGTGCGGGTGTAGGTGAGAGAGAAAGAGAATTCATTGCCCGAAATTACTGATTTCAAATTTTGGCACAAAGTCAGCAATTTCGGGTAGGTCGATTTTATCAACCCCAAAGCTTAATTGGTACTTATTTCATCAACCTTGAAAGGATGAAAGTCGAAGTTGACCTCGGTGGAATTTAAACTCAGAACTGGCGTGCTAAAGATTCTGCCGGTTCGTTACCTTTAAATTACTAAACTATTGCTTTTGTCGGGATTGTATGTTCATCTGGCTGTAACTGGAACATAAACCGGCCTCTCTTGTTCTCACTGTTGTTGATGATATAGTTATTGTTGCAATAGCTGCTGCTGTTATGATTTCTGGTGGTGGTTTTTTTTAACGCTTAGTCTTTGAGGGCTCTGAGTTACAATAATTTTGAAAAATACTTTCCTGTCATTCCCGTCTTTATTTCAGGCACAGTATATCTATAACTAAGTTTTGCAAAGAGTTTCCTTTTCTATTTTGAATTTGAAGGAGATCCAATTGTTATTCTCTCCAGATCGAATGACTGCACAGAGGTTTTATTCTTAGCGTGTAAAGTTTACTGATATTGGAAACAATATGCATGATCAGTGAGTGATAAAAGACACTGAATTCTTTCACACGAGTTACATAACTCTATTTTGGATTGAATTTAGATTAGAATGTGAAAATTGTAAACATGAATTTTATACTTTTCTAAGGCTTTAAATATTGAAAGGGCATCGCATTATCTTTATGTGAAAGAAATTTTTTTTTTGTTTTATGGAACTTATCTTATTCTAAATTTCCAACGTGGGTTCAAATCCACACATTTGGGTGAGGATGTATTTTAGTTGGTTTTATTTTTATTGTAATGAAAGTTTTTTGAAAAGAGTGTATATAGCTGTTGTTCTTTTTGCTGGCAAATGTTTGTTGCGTAGTCGGTTAAATCGACCCTAGTACTCAGCTGGTACTTGTTTTCCCGATCCCGGAAGGATAAAATGTGTGTTCTACCTCGACGGGTTTTCATCTGAAGTAAATGCCACTAGAAATTTTGTCCGCCACTCTACTGATTCTTTCAATTTGCCACCAACACGATACTGAACCCCGACAAACAGTAAACTTCAAATCATGGGGAAGTGTCTTTGATTCAATCACTACAGTGTTTGAGTTGTACTTTTTTTTTCATGGACTCGAGAATAATGAAGGCAAAGTCGACGTAAGCTGGATTTGAACTCATAACCTCGAGGTTTGCAACCAAATATCCCAAGTTGTTTTTTCCGTCTATCTACTGATTCTGCCAATCCACCACCCACAGATTTTTTGCTTACTTTTCTTGTAGTCGAGAGAAAATGAAATAATGTGACGTGTATTCTTTCCTCAGATGCAAAATAGAATAAGTGAGATAGTTTTACTTCAGTCAACTCAATGATACTCACCGTAAAGTTATGAACTCCTACAATATCGGGACACAGACGTATCGCGAATGTTTCTAATAAGCTGCGTTAATTATGTTCTCTTTCGGAATATAACCTAACGTCTCTCTTGCGAGTCTTCCCATATAATTTAATCGATGTTTACATTATCCCATGCTGGTAGATGACTTTGTTCTTTCGTTAGTCGGTGAATCTTCCCAACCGGTACCACGTGGGTGTAAAAACATTGCTAGAGTATCGCTCTAGTTTCACTGGTATTTCTTTACATGTAATTGAAAAAGGTAAGCTGAATGATTTTATATACATATCAAACAATGACAGCTAATTCTGTAATAATGGTAAAAGGAATTTTATTTAGTGCATGTATTTAATCTTGGAGACATATGTATATCTTCGTGTGTGCGCATATATCCATATGTGTTAATATCTGACAGAATGTAGTAGTCTCTATGAACGTATATCAATGTGTGTGTGTGTGTGTGTGTGTGAATGTGGGCTTCTGTCTTTCACGTTATATAGTAAAATTCTGTAACATTACAGATTACGGCTCATGCTTTTCATTTAACATTCAGACATATTTATTTCACATATACAAACACTTTTATGCGCAGAGTCTCGAACGCATTTATATGTGTACGTGTACGTGTATAGATATAGGTCTATCTGCATATCTAAGTACGTGTATTCATATCTGTTTGTGTTTATTTATATCTCCTTAAATCCATTTGAATATTAATATATCTGGAGCACTTATAGAATATAAACGCATAGTCATATACACATGCACACTCATATGCAGGCACACACATATACACAGTCACACACACACACACACACACACACACACACACACACACACACATATATATATATATATATATATATATATATATATATAT
>NC_068984.1:43899292-43900745 GCF_001194135.2 Octopus bimaculoides | reverse complement strand
TCCTTTTCTTTTTTTGTTTTATTTTCTCCTCTCAGTCTCTCATTCTTCTTGTTTTGTGTTTTACTTTCTCTCTCTCTCTCTCTCTCTCTCTCTCTCTCTCTCTCTCTCACACACACACACACACGCACACACACATTCCATATATCATTAGTAAGACGCTCTGATTTGTTTCACTTATAGCTGAACTGTAGCCTTTTAACAATTCATTCGATTCGAACCTCTGTTTCCGTGGACCGTAATCTTTGCAACGCGTCGCAGATTCAGAACGACGATATTCCTCGTACTCAAAAGGAAACTCCTTGGACTGATGTCTGTCAGAAAAACATTGTCAATGATGGAGTTGAAAAGTGGCTGACAAAAATGGGAAGGAAGTTGTTATGCCATGATTTTTTTTTACCTTTCTATTTTATCTCATTTCTGTTTATATTTTGCAGTTGATTCGCTCGTTGTTCGTACTTTTTTTTATGTCTGCATGTAGGGGTATTTTCCTTGTTACTAATACTGATGCTGTTGTTGTTATGGTGATAAGGGGGGCTAATAATAACGCTGTTACTGATGGTGTTGTTAATGTCGTAGTTATCCACGCTGGTCGATATCCGTTGAAGTAAGATATGTTTTAAACAACAGTTGAAAATGTTGATCATGTCGCCATTTATGCTCCTTCCTTCTTTACGTTTTCTTAATATTTTTTTAATCTTTATTTTCCCCCATTCCCCCTTTCATTTCCCCTCTCACACCTCTTCCATCTCTTTGCGTTACTACTACTACTACTACTACTACTACTACTACTACTACTACTACTACTACTACTATTGCCGATTCTTTCCTCCATCTATCTTCCGTTCCGTCATTCCCTCTTCAATATTACACTGCTTTTTAGCCCCACGTCGGGATCCTGATTGAGCAGCCCTATGATGCCATGTTCCACCCGAACGATTTTTGGTACCGTGAACGTAATATTTCCTCATTCTATGCAGTACATACCAACTATTGTCTTATGACAATGTGGTTCTGATGTGAGGGAAATCTGCGACTTGTTTCTAGCATATCGAGTGAACCCGAAGAGGCTTTCTTGTTGGCTTTCTATAAGGTTATTTGTTAGCTCAGAGTATAACTACGTTAGTTGTTCTAGTTGCTCCGCTCTCACTCGTAGCGATCGTGATGATGAAAATTTTTATTATTATTATTATTATTATTATTATTATTATTATTATTATTATTATTATTATTATTATTATCATTATCATTATTATTATGTTGGTGATGATGATGGCAATAATAGTATCGGTAATAGTTATGAGTGGTGGTGGTTTCGGTGGTAGTGGTTATTGATGATGATGATGATGATGATGATGATGATGATGATGATGGTGATGATGATCCTTTCTATTATAGGCACAAGGCCTGAAATTTCGGAGGAGGGAAAAGTCAATTACATCGACCCCAGTGCTGG
>NC_068984.1:43897809-43898682 GCF_001194135.2 Octopus bimaculoides | reverse complement strand
TGTGTGTGTGTGTGTGTGTGTATGTGTGTGTGTGTGACAATTATTCGGTAGCCATGATAAAATTCCGAGTTTCGGATGACGGGGCGGAAACCCACGCCGGAATCTCTTCAGTTATCGGGCCATCGAAAAAAATGGCCCGATAACTGAAGCGATCCCGGCGTGGGTTTCCGCCTCGACATCCGAAACTCGCAGTTTTATCATGGCTACCGAATAATTGTCACATATTATATTTACAGATAAATTCCTCTATTTATATAATATCGACGTCTCTTTCATTCCTTTGTTGTCTTGTCATTTCTATCAATATATATGTTGCCCTAATTCTTCGAAACGCTTAGTTTAGAATAAGGGCAGCTGATGAAGGAAATATTCCTCTATGTGGGTTGTTTGTTTTCTGTGCTCTGTTTATGTTCTGTTTTTCATTTTGTCCACATATTTTTGTGACGTCCTGTACCCAGATATGCATCTATATATACATGTATATGTAAGTTTGTACATACATGTACGTATATATGCACATACTCACATATTATTTGTATTATATATATATATATGGGTATATGCTGCCGCTCATAGGAACTGGGTAGTAATGTTTAGTGTTGACAATATCAATACCGATGCTAACATAGCTACTTTGATCTAAAAAAAAAGTAACGAGTCTGAAGAAAGAGGAAGTTTCAACGGTTTGAGAATATCGATGACGACGACGACGACGACGACGACGACGACGACGACGACAATGATGACGACGACGACGACGACGATGACGACAATGATGATGATGATGATGATGACGACGACTACGATGATGATGATGATAGCGATTATAATGAAGACGACCACGATGGTGGTGGTGGTGATGACGACGACGAT
>NC_068984.1:43884401-43897799 GCF_001194135.2 Octopus bimaculoides | reverse complement strand
AGAAGGACATGTTTCGTTAAGAATGTGAAGACAGTATTGATGACAGCGATCTTGTCATCACCCTCGTCGTTGGCACCAGAAATGTACTACTACTACTACTACTACTACTACTACTACTACTAGTACTACTACTACTACTACTACTACTACTACTACTACTACTACTACTACTACTACTACTACTACTATTTCATTAAAAAAAATTTTTTTTGAGATGATCTAGAGGTACTCGCTCATAGTTGTGATGGTACTTATTGGTAGCGGTGCTGCTGATGATGATGATTAAGAACTGATGTGGGTGCAGGAATTACATAAATGTTTCTGTAATCTTTACCATTCTACATAAAGAAATAGAAAACTGCGTGGGATGGGAAGGAACCCAAAACGCAAGGGAAGCTGCGAGAATTGAGAATCATTTCTCGAAAAGAAAAAATGCATGGAGAGTGACAAACAGCAGTTAGATATCTAAGCCAAAAGAAATGGTGGGATTTAAGGCGGCGAGCTGGCAGAAACGCTAGCGCGCGGGCGAAATGCTTAGCGGTTACGCACTGGGGTCGATATAATCGACTTAATCCGTTTGTCTGTCCTTGTTTGTCCCCTCTATGTTTAGCCCCTTGTGGGCAGTAAAGAAATAAGAAATTGTGGGATTTTTACACAGCAAAGAAAACATGACACTGGGATTAAGAAATTCGCTTTGCAAACCGAGTGCTTGCAGGTTCAGGCCAACAAAATAGTACCGTGGGTAAGTGTCTTTTACCAATGCCACACACACACACACACACACGCGCGCGTGTGTGTGTATGCTTCTGCGTCTTCTTGGCCTATTTGTATTTGGTTCAATGTAGTTTACGCTTTTCTCGAAGTCGGACCTAATGCAGCATTATAGCATGGGGCGGCTTCTTTCAAAATGTCTTTATCGGCGGATGAATTGGAGACGCGCCTGGTAACGTTGTTAGCTAGTTGTTTAATGTATGTCAGTGGTTGGTTGGAGCCTATGTCTATGTACGAGGCTTCCTGAATTGTTTTATGGTAGGATTTCAATTTGCCTGTGCTAAGGTTCATATTAATATGTAGAAAGTTGACTTCTTTAAGTCTGGTACTAATTGTGGTTCTTAGACCTAATCGGCTAAATATTTTGCATAATTTATTCTATCCATATATCTGATTTTATTGTGTACCACTCCCAGGCTATCGTCCCTATATAAACCTATGTTCGCTTCTTTTATTTCTTTACAAAGGCCTAGGGGGTCAGCTATCTCTGCACCTTCATAGCTCCCCATTACCACGTCAAATAACTCGTCACCATTGTTTTTTACCCAACAGGAATTATCACAAAGAAGTAATGACTTTCTTGCATTCAGAATTATGTCTATATATATATGGACTCTCACGTCGAAGACAACGTATGAGAGTTCAGTCTTTGCCGAATGACCTGCACATATGATTTGTTCATAATGATCAAATGTTTGTGCTGTACAGTAGCCTACTTCTTCCATCAAATCGACGCTGCTTGAACAGGTGCTCAGTGTACCACACGTCAGGTGTCGAAGTGATCGCAGAGCAACGTGACGTTAACTATTTTTCTCAAGAACACAACGCTCCAGCAGACTAGTGGATGTTATAACCCGCTGGTCACAATGCGCTTCTTCACCTTTTTGTAACTTGAATGATGCAACCCTGCTCTTTAGACGAGCGGGTGCTCGTGAATGGGATGTTGCTTAGTCGCAGCGTTATCTATTTACAGCTTAGAGAGCAGATACAAAGTGAAATGAAGCGTTTTACGCAACACCCAACACACCCTCGGCCTGGGAATCGAAACCACGATCTTGTGCTTATGAATGCAACACTCTAGCCACTATGGTCACATGCCTACACACACACATATACATGTATATATTCGCATCATTTTCTGTCTGTCTGTGTCTCTCTCTTTCTCTCTCTCTTTATACATACATATATATGACAAAATTTGAATTGCTATCGGGCCATCTATATTATAATATACAATATACAATATATATATATATATATATATATATATATATATATATATATATATATATATATATATATATATATTCGTCTATGTGTATTAATATATTAATATCTAGCTATCTTCACACGTCAACATAAATCCAAAATTCAAAACCCATCATTTACAAAAAGTTATGTAAAAAAGAAAAGATATTTACATGGAAGATTATCTTCGTACCAACGACAGTGCTTTTCTCAATATGTTTGACGTACCAATTATAACAAATTTTTGAACGTCTTGCAGGGAATTATTATTATTATTATTATTATTATTATTATTATTATTATTATTATTATTATTATTATTATTATTATTATTAATGTTTACGTATCAAATTTATAAAGATATTGAAATGTCACGATATATTCAGCGTATCCAAATGTCACACGAATCGCTTGTTCGTTTTCTATTTAATTTTTCTTTTTTATTGCAAAACCTTCTCATGCAGAAAATAAACTATTTTTGTTGTCTTTTTAATCATTGTTCTCTATTTACATTACTGACGTTAAGATTGCTATCGATGTTGATGCTTACCTAAACATTCTGTAAAAAAAAAAATTGAAAGACATTTGTATAATGATATGTTTCCTGTCTTTCAAGCAACATTAAATTCTCACTTGATATACCAGCAAGATGGAGTATCACTTAATATTAAAAGTAATTTATTATCACTTATCGCCAAAATATTTCCTTCGTAAAAGTATTATCATTAGCTGGATTTGGTTATGAAAAAAGCAAAGCCGTTAGTTTCCTCACTTGTTTTCTTTTCTCCTTGTTTTGAGAAACAATGAAACCATTGTCATTATTATTATTATTATTATTATTATTATTATTATTATTATTATTATTATTATTATTATTATTATTATTACCTCCGCCTTAGGGAAGGTGGATGTATTTTTCAGTCGTGTTTGTTTCTTTATTTGTTTGTTCGTCTGTGGACAAGATACTCAAGAACCGCTGGATGGATTCGGATAAAACGTTCAGGGGTGTTTGGCCACATGACTGGTACGAACTGATTATATTTTGGGATCGATCCAGTATCGGACAGGGATTCTGGATTATTTTTCCATTTTTTTTTTTTTACTCAATTTTTGAGAGTCTGCATTTCTGGGAGTCAGAAGTTTTATAGATGTTATACTTCACTGAATTGGTAGCGAGAGGCTGGTCTTGTGCAGCAGTAATCAGACTTTCGGTGGTATGCTTCAAATCACCTCGCTCAAGCCATGCCCACGATAGTTTATTATCCTTAACGTCCTGTGTATTTCTTTCAAACTGTTCATGCATTCTCATTTCAAGGTCTTCTTTTCTCTTCTAAGCTCTTTGCTTAAACTCTTCCTTGCCCATCATTTCATCTGCATTTACACCCATATCTTTCGCGGTATATTGTCCCCAATGCTCTGATGAGCATACGTACAGCTACTGCTCTTAGATACCCAATTTTTGAAACCTCTGTTCCAAGATCCTTATATTTATCTAACTTTTCATAACCTCGGAACGATAAAAATTTTGTTGAGTGGGCCGAAAACTATGCAGAAACTAGTTGTATAGACTCTTAAACATCATAAACTAATTAGATTCCTAGTTTAACATCGTCTTCTAACGCTTAGGTGTCTTGAGCAGAATCGATTCAGTTGAAAAATGCTCGGAACAGGCGTCCAGTTTGTAGATAATATATGAGTCATTGTTTCTCGTTTTCACCCAACCAATTTCCGAAACTCATTAGCATTATGAATCCTCTTCTGAATTATGTATCCTCTTCTGATTATGTATCCTCTTCTGAATCAGCCTTCAAAATAATATTACTTCTACACATTCCAACTTCGCTGACAGCTTCGCTCTTAAAATTCCTTTATATTGATTGACGGATATTCTAAGAAGATAAATTATTGAGAAATACCTCAGATGACAAGTATTTTTTTGTTAGATTTCAAAACTTTAAAATGTGATAAATAATAATCATTATTATCATCACCAAGTCGTCGAAAACGGCGTCTTTGGAAGTTCTTGTAACATATTCTTGACAATTTCGTATATTATTAATACTTCTCCGAGCATTCCTTCAACTGCAATAAAATAGCGTAGTATAAAGACACATTGTCACTTGCTAAAATTTGTAGAAAGCATCACAAGTGATTACCTGCCATCTCAACGTACCACAATGATATAATGCGTGATTGTGCATAATACATAGATAGATACATACATGCATGCATGCATACATACATACATAATACACGCATACATAGATATATGACTATATATACATACGTGTGTGTAAGTATATATATATATATATATATATATATATACATATGCATACGCAATTATACATTACATATATATATGTATGTATACACACATACACACAAACACACACAGTAGACACATTAATCTGAGATTTGTATGTAATTCAGTTTAAAATATGAAGCCGCAATAACCACGCGCTTGCGCACGCTCATTGTTATATATATTTCACGCAAAGTATTCATAACTTCTATAGGAAGATGTCATCAGGAGCTATATCAAATGATACATTACGAGAACTTAACAAACATTGAAATGGAAGTGAAACTCTTCAAAGTGATGCTACAAAACTAGCATAAAGTAGATTGCTGCCATAATCTGAACTAAGTGGATTGAGTCGAATTAGCAGTTTGAAAAACATGCATTTGTTGTTCTCTATGTCTGAAATAATACCGCACATGCAAAAATGTAAAGCACGTGCGTTTTATGCGAATCAATGATTCAACGATGTTGACCCTGTGTGGTCACTTAGCCAGTTTGAAATAACGAGTAAATCTCCTTCAAATTAAAATCTACCTTTTTAAGCAAAGGAATTTAAAACTGGATCCGAAAAGATGAGATGCAAAAGTCAAGTTCGGCTGCATTTAAACTCGGAACATAAAGCAGGAGTAAATATCACTAAGCATTTTGTCCGGCACCGTAACGATTGCGCCTCATAATAATAATAAGAAGAAGAAGGAAGAGAAGAAGGAAGAGGAGGAGGAGGAGGAGGAGGAGGAGGATAATGATGATAATGGTGGTAGTGGTGGTAGCGGCGGCGGCGGTGGGGGGTAGTGGTAGTGGTGGTGGGTTATGGTGGTGGTGGCGGTGGGTTATAGTGGTTGTGGCTTCTTTTACTTACCAAATGCGCATCAGATAAGGGACTCATTACAAGGGCAGTTTACAATTTATGCGGGTGTTTACACAAACAAGATGAGTGAAAGAGAGGAAAAGATAGCGGAAATGAGGTTACAAAAATATGCATTATATACAAAACATGTAAAACACATGGATGTGACAGTCCTTCTAATTAAGAAACAACCCAGCTAAAGCCAGTCAAATAACCCCACAAATCTAGGATCACCCTGACCACCAAGGTCACAAGTCCTTACCCAAATGTTTTGTTTCTACCTAAAAACGCTTGCTTAACGGCAATAAAAATTAGACTAGATATTTTGAAGCAAATACCAGATAAAATCTAAAAAAGTTTCTGAAGAGATGCTGCAATATAAACTTTTTGCTGTTTTATGTTGTACAAATAAAAATTAATTACATCAAGCCTAGAGGAGGATATATATCCTCAAGAAGAGTAATTGATCAACAAGGATGAGCTTTTGCTTCGTATTGAACTTCGATATATAAAGACCTGGCTAGAGACGATTAATTATTAAGTATACTCTTAGGATAACATTTTTTCGTTTCGGAGATTTGCGAATAGATATCTAGCAACGACAAAAAGATGCAATTAGGATATTAAATAATTAAAACAACGATAAAGTTAAATCTACGAGTCAGGACTACAAAATAGACATTAACGATTGTTTAAATATTTTATAAGGCAATAAAAAGAAAGCAAACATTAAAAGAGAAATAAATTTGCTCTTCAGCTCTAAGCATTTATTTTTACATAGGCATAAACACACGTTTTATCAGAAGAGGTGACGTCAATTAAATCGAAACCAGTAAGTGAGTAGTGTTTATTTTATCGATTCTAGTGGAATGAAAGGTAAAGCAAACCCCGTTGAAATTTTAACACTGAACGTAGTCACTCCACAGTCCCTGAGGTTTCAATATTCCATCTATTTTTACATGCATACTGATAAATGGTAGCAGAAAAAAGACATTTCCTCTTATCATATTTCCAAATAATTTAATGGCTGTATAAATATTTTCATTATCACTCTTTCTGGTTTTCCGAAGGAATGAATGACCCAGTTTCCATCATCTAGTATTTTTTCTTCCTTTTTCATTTCGTTACCTTGATAATACCTTTAAAGATATGCATGTTTTACAAATATTCATTTGTATTACATAAATCAGAGTCCTTGTACTTTCATTCTTAAATCATGATTATATTAAATCAATAATTTTAGTTCTAAGACAATGAATGGGAAAACAGGCCTTTAGTGACTTTTAGGCAGGAGCCGAAACTCCTAACATATTCTTATAGCATTCGTATCTTTCTCGGTTTTTCTTGAAACAGTTCTTATATATTTTACATTTCTGTTACTACATATCCGTTCTCAGTCATATTTGGAAAGATTTGTTATGCATTCCTTGCTACTAAATATGAATATTTGTTGTTTGTTTCTCTTTTAATTAATTTCTTCTGTTTTTTGCCCATTTATCTTTATTTCAAACGCTCTATCTTTCTAATTGACTGCCTCACATACTTGCACATACACATTTGCATCATTGCTTGATGTTTTTCTCTCTTTTTGTTCACCACCCTTCTTTTACTTCGTTATCAATATTCTTCCATTTTTGTTTGATTTCCGGCAACTATTTCTCTATATCAAAGGAACAATTTTATATTTCATTTTGATTATTCTAAATTTACACTTTATATAAAACGTATTCCTACAATAATTTTGACATACAATTTCACGTGTAAACATAGACAATGAAAGGCATTGATCCGCTTGAATGTATCGAAGTTTGTTTAGGGTATTATTTTTCACAAAAGTTTGCACTATTGCCAAGAACGTTAATCGATAAATATTAACGTCGTTACTCCCCAAATGTAATGGAAAATCTGTCCATATATTCTATAAAGGCCACTACTTATATTTCTCTTACATCTATGAAGAATGCTATTTGCATTCATCTATTTACACTGAAAGTAACAAAATATCCGGAGTAACACTGATATTTGTTTCTTGCATATGTATGAAACTTGATAGTGTGGGAGAAGGCATGTAAGAAACAGTAACGTTTATAACTCTCCTAAGGTTTTTAATGGCATAAAAAATGGTTCTAACGTTCTGACACAAATGAAAAACCAAGAAGCAATGTTTACTGCACGCCGCTCGCAATTCATAATAAGGAGCCACAACAATAACAGGAAGAGAAAAAGAACTTCGATAAGTAGAGAATTCGACTGTATGTCAAGAAAATTACTTAGTGTATCATTATTTTCAGTAATGCTGACTGTGCTTCAAGTATGTGTAGAGGTGTTGTTTCTAAAATTATTGTTACTAATGTCCACACAAATAAGTATCATATCTTTTGTTACCATTAGTAAACTAGGTGAAGGCGGTGACCTGGCAGAATCGTTAGCACGCCGGGCCAAATGCTTAACGGTATTTCGTCCGTTTGTATGTTCTGAGTCCAAATGCTGCCGAGGTCGACTTTGCCTTTCATCTTTCGGCTTGGTAAAATAAGTACCAGTTGGACACCGGAATCGATTTAATCGTCTTAACCCTTGCTTCGAAATTGGTGGTCTTGTACCAAAATTTGAAATCCTTATTAGTAAACTAGTTGCTAGCATATCTAAAGCCAAGAAATTCTTTTAAATTTTAGCTACACCATTAACGATGAGAACAATACTTTTCTAAATGGCGGTAAAAAAAAAAAAGCAGAGGAGATAAATCAAACATTTCGATGGGGTTTCATTATTAAGATGCAGGGGAAATCTTATAGAATGATGGAAATATTGAAAACAAAGGATTAGCAATATTTCATATAAACAAATAATGTTATGTGGCTATCTTCCGAGTAAACTATCAGCTCAAACGAAATAAAAGTGCAATAAAACTATTTGAAATACATATTCTAGTCAGCAAAGCAATTGTTATAAAGGCCACGGTATTAAAACATTGCAACAATAGACATCAATTAAAGAAACGCTTAAGCCAATGAACCTATTTATAGAGGCCAATATAATTCTATTAAACCTGCTTGAGTTAGGTAACCTTCAAGAACAATACTAAACAATTCTATGCATGACGTGAAGTTGTTAAAATGTGGTTATAATGTCTCTTCCTTGCTGTACCCATTGAACACAGAGGATGATTTTGGTAGCAGAACTATAAACACACGATTCCACTTTATATGTGATTTATCCACAATAAATTATTGTAATGCAGTTGTGTTGACCCTAATTGATAATGTCCCAACTCTGAAAAGGGATCAAATTATTTCAGCAAACGATAGAGGATTATTTATTATGTTTTATACCTATTGTGATTGGAATAATTACGTTGGAGAGGATGATCTCTGAAATAGCGGATGTAGCGGGTGAGACTGATGGGTGTAGTAATTGTAGAAGAGAATAGTGAAGGAAACAGCATCTTCGAATTTAGGGTTATACAAACCAGCTGAATGTGTTGCGTTTTTTTACCGGACACAAACAAGAATGTCTTTACATGAAGTTTCACTATCCAAGATATACGAGTAGCACTTTACTTTGAGTTACCTTTCATTTCTGTAGAGGATTAGCAACTGTACAAGATGCAAGATGCCGGAGTTATTGAAGATAAATTACACATGTGGATAATCCTAAATATTTCAGGGTTAAGAATTTATAATGAGCAATCTTAAACTAATTCCAGCAATAAATATATATATTTGAAACATGTCTGGAAATGCTTAGATTCCCCATCGAGTATGATCTTTTCATATTGAAGATTGCAAGCACGTGATAGAAACTTCTTTCCACAAATTATCAAAAGTGGCGGGAATTGCATGGGTGCCGAATAAAATGGAAGTCAAATGGAAGAACCTGTATATTAAATACTTCACACAAATTATAATTTCTGCTTACAGACCTTCCACATAGTTATTTCTTTACTACCCACAAGGGGCTACACACAGAGGGGACAAACAAGGACAGACAAACGGATTAAGTCGATAATACCGACCCCAGTGCGTAACTGGTACTTATTTAATCGACGTTCTACTTTTATTTATAAGAATATATATATTTCTCGTGCTGTAACATAATTACAGTCACTTGTTACTATGTTTTTTTTTCTGAAATCCCATTAAATCTTGTGTCAATTTTTTTTTTATATTCTATCATCAATTAAATTTTGCCGATGTTGTAGGCTTTCCATCGAGTTTTATCTAAACATATGATATTAGGGGAGAGGAAACTAAAAGTAATAGGAACAAGATATTTCATCGTAATTTCTTGGTTGCATTTCAAGCGTCTGAGTGGTGCCGAATATAGCGATGTCTACTGACAGAATTCTTCAAACTTTTAACTTTTAAAGCATACACAATGACATATGCAGAGAAGTATGTGATGATCATCAATATTATCCCTTCACCCTGACGCACATGCATTTATTATACACCCATGAAGTTTATTTAAACGGACTCGAGTTTCATACCACAGCAAACAGAATGAACCGATTTCATTACGCAATATTTTAATAAGGAAAAGCAACAGAAAGCTCCAGCTACGTCACAAGTATCTAAATACTTCTGTCTTTCTGTCTTACAAGTGGTCAATGTGGCCACCACCTGCAGCACGGTAAACATCAATGCGATAAGAGAATTCCTCTCAGACGCGTATCAGCATATCACGATCAACTGAGTGGATCGATGTTGTTATTCGATGTTTAAGGTCTTCGAGGTTAATAGCTAGCGGCGGAACATAAAAGCTATCTTTTACATATCCCTACAACAGCCAACAAGAGAAAGAGGAGACCCAGATAGTGTTACTGTATGCATCAATTCAAACGAAATAGTCAGCTAGAACAATGATAGCATCACATCTTTATATAAGGTAATATTGCAACTCTAGAAATATACTGAACCTGTACCTTCCAAACTAGTCAACCAAATGCTTATAATCAACCAAAGGAACAAACAGGGTTCATGAACGGATTTTTGTCACTCACCAGCACTTGTAGATTATGAAACAAGTTATTCCAAACCAAGGAGGATATAGACAATAATTGTGTTTTAGTTTTATTGATTTTGAGGTAAACTTCGATAATATTGAAATCCTGGTTGTGATTGAAGTTTGTCATCATTGGGGAAAACATCAAACTTGTATGCAGATTAGTAAGAAAATCTATAACCAAGGAAAAATTTCAATGCTACTTCATATTGATAGCAAAATATCAATATTAAAAGAGGATTTTTAAAATGGGATATGATATCGCCCAAACTTGATAATGCAACATTGGAATGCATTTTTAACAAGGTTCATTTGTATGAAAGAGAAATATACATAAACGGTTTGCTGACAACATAGTCATTTTAGGAAAATATTCTCATGAACTGAAGCAATTGATAATTGAACAGAACTATGAAATCAACTAGTCTGAACGAAAAATAAGTATGAAGAAAAGTCATTTTCAATAGTCATGCCAAGAGTGAAATAACCATAATCATTCAGGCTTAATAACAACTGACAATCATATTTATCTTGGACAGCTGGTAAAAATGAAATATGGTTATATATAGGAAATAAAACGATGAATCCAGACTATATAAGATGCTTTTAGTAAATTAAGTAACATGGTGAAAAATAACGTAATACCATATCTGAAACAGTATTTTGTCAATATATTACATCTTAAATTATTTTAAGGGAAGAGAAAGAGGCGATGGCAAAAAACATGAAACAGAAACTTGGAGAAAAAAACATGGAACAGAAGCAACACAAAGACGTATGCAGAGAAGTATGTGATGATCATCATTATCGTCCCTTTCCCTTGACGCACACGCACTTATTATACACGCAAGCGCACTCGAGTAAATTATTTAAACCGACTCGAGTTTCACACCACAGCAATCTTCAGGCGTGAACTGTCTTCTTTCGGCATTCAGGCTGGTTTATACACAGCTGAGTGATTGATTCTTTTATTTATAGCTATTGTTTTCATTAGCCAGTTTTCAATATTGTTTTACTAAAGAGTTGGATATGCTTGCAGTCATTTCATTTATCAATTCTTTGGCTCTATTCTGTGGGGAGGGTATCGGTGTTGCTTATCGGCATATTGATGCTCACATCCTGTTTCCTGAAGTTGTGTGTCTGTATTTTTCTCATTGGACAATTCAGTAATCGCTCTGTCTTTGCTTCACTTGACAGTGCTTTGTTTTGCAACAAATTTTTTTATTCATTGTTCCTCAGTAGTTATTCTGTATCTGACGGTCGATTACGTCATTCAGATCCTGTTTTGATAAAGTCGTACTTCTATCCACTTCATTATTTATTAATTTTATATCTGAAGTAGCTAAAGATGTTTTTGATATAATCTGTTGGGGGTTTTCATTTAATATCTGATGTCTGTAAGCTGTCATTCTATTTATGGGTTAATTTGATCTCTTGTTCCGTTGGCTTTGGCATTGTTGTACCTCCACTGCTACTACTGATGCCGTTGAGTCATTGAATATTTATCATGTTTGCAGTTCTGTTTGTAAAAAGGAATTCATTCTGGTGTGTGCAATGTGATATCATCTAATTTGTTCAGAAAGCACATTTGTTGAGTAATTGTAATATTTTTCATGGGTGCACAGGAAGTATATGCTGGAACTAATTATGTAAGTGGGGGTAATACCTATTATTTCTCAATTTCCGTATACATACTAATCTAACTACCTATCTTCCTATCTGTCTGTCGACCTGTCTGTATGCATGTATGTATGTGTGTGTGTGTGTATATATATATGTATCTATGTATAATAACCTCCCTATGTGCCAAGTATACTTCGATAGAAAGATAACAGTTCTTCTATACACTTATACTGCGGAACGATATATTTATTGTTCCAATGTAGCTTTGTTGGTTTGTCTCACTTGCAATACTGTACCTCAGTATATCATTTATATTTTAAATCAATTTCCATTTAACGGATATCACTTTGATCTGTTTTCGGTTGTGAGCTGAGGGCTGCGTACTTCTAAATGTGATTGTTTATAGCTTCGATGCTGAGTTTTTGTTCTTGTGTAGCTGTAGCTGATGTTTTCAATTTTTCTATCTTGTATCTTGCTGAAATATTTTGTTGACTAATATTAGAAGTGTTACCACATTTTACGCTACGTTTTCAATGAACAACAGATTAAAACAGGATAATTGATTTTTTTTTTTTTTTTGCTCAAGGTTCATATCAGTAACTTTGGGTATGTGCTCGCATATTTCCTATGAAACCAACCGCTTCATTGTAAAACGGTGCGGTATGGTTGAATATTATTTCTCCGAATGATATTCTAGAGATTCTCTAGAATTTTTGTATCAGTTCTTTATTATTGAATATTGGTGAATGAAATGTTTGTCTATATAAAGCAGAACTTTATTTTGGGGGTGCATAGAAATATATTCTTTTAGTTGGGAATTTTGTAATATTGGTCCAGACCGTTATTTTAATGTCAAAATCTTTAAGTGTAATCGTTACATTCTTTCTAGATTTGTTTAATCGGTATCTATCCATGTTTTTCAAGCTCGTGAGGCCCCTGCCGCACTTTAACCCCATTTAAATGGGTCGAGCATGTTGCTTAGACTTATGAGTCTATATAGAGCAAGCAGTTCACATTTCATTCTCCACCCGTAATATCCTACACTTACGTTAAAGGTCTATCTCATCCCTTAACTTATTCACAGTGAGATATAGTAAAGCAAGAAGACCTTATTGCTTATTTATAGGTAGTTGTTGCAAGTTACTGTAATTTTATTAACTCGTGTATCCTTATCAACTAGTGTACATACACACACACACACACACACACACACATACATACATACATACATACATACATACATACATACATACATACATACATATACCCCATGCATTAGTTGAATAGAGTGGAGTGCTTGATAATTCTTAATAAGAAGTGATCCCCCACTGTCGTTTGTAAGAGATGCTTTTAAGACACTTACGGAAATGGTTATGACGAGGATCAAGTATTGGTTGCATAGCAATTCGTAAAACGCTTTTCCACAATCTAGAATATTATGTTCTAATTCACACCATAAATAAACGGAGATGATAGCTGCATATTATGTTTGTCTGAGAAATTTTGTCCGCTTCTAATATATGTTGTACATGTATGTATGTATGTACGTATGTTCGTATGTATGTAAATACATATATATATACATATATATGTATGTATATAT
>NC_068984.1:43877295-43884302 GCF_001194135.2 Octopus bimaculoides | reverse complement strand
ATATATATATATATATATATACGTGTGTGTATGTGTGTGTGTGCGTCCTCGTACATGTAGGAATCTGTCTAGGAAACTAAGTACAAAATTTTATTTAATAGTTTTGTCTTCTCAAAATATTACACTACACACAATATTTATGTGTGTGTGTAAAACAGAATATACACCACTTCTTTATAATGTAAGAGGTTTAAGTGGGATCGAAACCAAGACTGGATAATTATCGTTTGTGGTATCATATCAACGAGATTGTCACTGCATACTTATAGAAACAAAAGTTCTCACATTAATCCTTTCGTCTTAAGTGCTATATTCTCTTTGATTGCAGAGTTTGAAAAAAGTAAAAATATGAAAAAATAAATTAAAGAAACAAATTAATTTATGGAAGCTAAATTCTTCAGTGCTCTTCACATTTTAGAACATCTACTTACAAGAAAAGTGTGGTTGAACATTTGCTTTAATGTTTTATTAGCTCAATGTTAAAATCTTTTAGTAGAAAGTAAAATATTGAAATATTTACATTTCACCAGTTTTGTGAACTCTACTTATGTGCGTATGTGTGCATCTGTGTCTGCGCGCGCGCGTGCGTGTGTATCTAGTAACAATGTTGGATTAATTTTCTATACCTTATAACATTAGTGACTTTGTGCTTCAGTAAGAAATCGTTGTTTTCATTAGTCTTTCTCTTCAGAATGCTCTAGTTTAGTTCGAAGCCATATACGTTTTCACTAACTTCAATCAAAATGTCTAAAGGCCAGTGGCCGGTTTCCCAGTCATTTTCTCTTCTCTTTTTCAACATCCACAAACCACATCCTAACTAAATTCCTACTCATACTTATACTCTGCACATTAATAAACTCAACTCTCCATGTTACTCACCTTTCTCACCAGGATATCAGTAATAACAGCTTTCAGTCATTCTGAGTAATTTCCTAAGATGGTAAGGAGGATAACTTTTTTGAACCTGTCATCTATTACCTTACAGTACTCACTTCCAATATCTCAAAGGTAATTGTCTAGCAACTTGAATATCTTTCCCTCCTTTTCCCGTCAACAACTACGGCTTCCGTAAAACCTGATCTCTTGGAAATTTCCTCTTCTATGCTTCCCCTACCCCACCAGTGTGTTCTCGTCTTAGAGAAATTTCATGAAAGCAATGTTCTGGCTACCGATATCAACAAAACTTTCGACAGTGTCTGGCATACGAATCGCTAATAGGGACTGTGAGATCCGTCCGTCTCTCTTTCTCTCTCAGTTGTTGCTGACGATGCTATTTTAGTCCCAAACACTATGAACTCTGGAGTACCACGCGATTTTGGTTTTTTCTTTTACTCTCTATCCATTATACAACCAGCCATCATATCCAAAAATTCTCACTCTTATAACGATGATGCTATTGCTCTTTCTTAGATAACTTTCTCCAACTATGCGTCATTCCCGTTCAAACTAAATCCCTCACTCAAACATTCGCCGATTCCATTATGACAAACATCGAAAATATCGTCCAATGGCCACTAACTGATCTTGTTTCTTTGAACAACAAAAACTACAAGGGGAAAATATTTCATCACACTTCAAATCCATGCGGCACTCAAGTAGAGCCCTCACGTTAGATTAAAATTTGATGCCTCACTATCTCCGATGCTCTCTCCTGGCAAAAAGACATACTTAACATATCTCAAATGGAATCTCGAAGTTTCGTCCTTTTCCTCAAGCCAGAATATCAACTAAAACAATTACTGACACTCTATGAAGCTCGGATAATACTCTCAATGGAGTATTATACCCACATCTGTAATGGTATTGCCGTTGCACGCATTGACATCTTAAACTACTTCTAGAGAAATGCCACTCGACTGATTGGAGTCAAGTCACTCGTTGACACTCCAGCTTCTGGTCAATAGATGTATTGTTGTTTCTCTGCTTTTTCTACGGCCACAATAGCGTTGGAGCTGGCTGGTCTCGTGTCACCTCCACTTAGGAACTTGCGACACACTTGTTTCACCTACTCTCATCATCCATGGCGTGTATCCTGAGGCCAGTACAAATCATTATATCTACCTCTACTTCCTTAGAACGTAGGCCCTGTAGAACTTACTCCTTGATGGTTTTAACTTACTTCATTATAAGTGGAGTGTTAACTGAAACGTCACGGAACTCGGAAGGTCATTGGTACTGTTCTTTACTCCAAGCAGCAGCAAGTAAAAGAAAAAGAGAAAATCAGGATGGAGCGTCTAGAAACGGATCTCATTAGATTAGTTAACTGTAAATAAATACTACAACTTTGATACAGTTCATAGCAGTAAGCTGTATATGCGTTAAAGATTTAAATCTGTAAGTTACCTCAGTGGTATAAATAAGTTCAAATACTTTAATAAAATATTGACTAATATATTGAATAAGGTAGCTAGGGCACATTTCAGTTTAATCATCTCTTCGTGTACCTTGTTGATGTCTGTATATACACTTCCAACAGTGATCGCCTAACAAAAGATAGTAATCAACGAAATACTTCATTAATCTTTGATGCTGACGCGCGATATCATAGTCTATGTGTTCCTTCACCAAGTGCAATTCTGTTAGAGATACATATGAATATTTTAATCGCTGTGTTTCACGCAGACTGTTTTGCTAATCTAACTGACATCCAAACTCTCCAAATAGGATCAGTGCTCCGATCTGGTGGCCAGTTGGAAAAAGTTTAGTCTATTTCTCGGCAAGGAATATGTGAAGATTTATATTTATTTATCACTAAAATAAATGAAGCAATGATAACCTATTGAAACATTTATATTAAAGATATAAATATACTTTGTTTACAGAGTGATGAGAAGCAGGTGTCGTTGGGTCGACTAAAACACCCAAGAATGACCCTCGACATATAGTTGTTATAAATTATATTTATTCCTGTGTTAAAGTATGTTAATACCATCAAGTGTTATGTATAAGATATCAAAGGAAGTAAGAACGAGGGTAATATTTAGGTGAGTTATATTTTATAACTAAAAAAAATCGAGTGGTTCCATAGTTACATCAATAGCTAGCATTGCATATATGCAAAGACACCTCAGATTCATATGAGAGAATGGAAAATTGCGTTGATTTTTTTTCAGTATGGACATCAACTGTAGAGATCCAACAGTGTAACAGAAGGGTGAGATAATTGTCCCTGCTCAAGGTAAATGCATCGTACATTCAGATAGACAGAGACTGCTGTAGAGCTAAAAGAGGCAGAAAAAAGAAACAGTAGATTATAGTGGGTAGAGTATTGGAAAGTGAACTTTTGAAAATTAAGCAGATAACTTTCTTCAAGATTCAGTATAAGATGTTACTAGTTACGTGAGCAGTATTCCAATGTGTATCGCACTTCAGCTTTGTAAAGTGTCAGGAACTGAACAAGACTGTAGGACTGTCTATCCATAGAATTGAATCGTAAGCTTTGGAATGCATTTCTTTTTAACTTACGAGTTAAAATACCGCTGAGGTCAACTTTGACTCTTTCTGGAAGAAGTTGGCGTTGGAGGGACAGGCTTTATTATATTTAAAAATGCCTCTATGAAATCATCGGGAGTTGATAACCTGGTATGTCTCCTTCCCAGTACATTTTTGCGCCCTGACAAAGCAAAATTTTATCATAATGTTCACCATCGTCATCATAATCGTCGTCGTCGTCGTCATCATTATCATCATCATCATCATCATCATCATCATCATCATCATCATCACCATCATCATCATCATCATCATCATCAGCAGCAGCAGCAGCAGCAGCAGCAGCAGCAGCAGCAACAGCAGCAGTAGGAGCAGCAGCACTGTCCTTCTAATCAACTTCATCACGGCCATAATACTCATCATTATTTTCAAAGTCACCATCATGGACGTCTTTCAGAGTATGAACTTTTCAGAGTATGAGCTTTTCTGTCTATGAGATTATGATTACTGAAATATTGGTTGGTTTCCTCCTAACATAATAATACAGATTCCATTTACTTTTGTTTTCTATTGATACTGACATATGAAAATACGTATTCGTTAGTGAAGATATTAGCATCATGACTTCATCATGATAATTATTCGAATTTGAAATATCTCTTCTTTGCATTTAAGCTCCCTCGAATCAGTAATACGGAAATATTGGCATATGTAAGGATAGATTCTAGTTATCGTACAATTCTTCCCTATGAATTTATACCGGTGGGCCTCTGAGAAAATCTCATGAATATTATAGTGTGGACATGCTAACTTGTAACCGAATATGCCAAGTCAGACACCTAAATTATATTACACTTCCACGACAAACTCTGACTTAAACTGTTAGATGAGAGAATCCACTTAAATAGTGAGAGTGTGGAGAGCAGAGTGGTTGTTCTAAACAGAAAAGTTAAAGTTATTTTGTTTTTGACCTTTCAAAGGTCATCAAGTTCTACTTGAATGTTTAATGTCAATTCCGAGTGGAATTCCTTTCTTCCAAGCACAGTAAGATGGTATTTTCAAAGAGTTGCTACTCATTGTTTAGTACAACTTATCAAGAACATCTTTGAATGTCATAGCCTTCCAGTTACTGCATTCTGGTTAGCTTTTCTAGAAGAACTTTCGGTAATGGCTGGTTGAAATAACGAAAGAATAAGGAATGCAGAAAAATAGCCAGCTAAGTACTGCTTATCATATTCATCGTCAACATTATTATCATTATAATCGTTGTCACATTCTTCATCGTCATTCCTATCATCTTCGTTATCATTGCTATTGTTGCGATTGTCTACATCTTTCTTCCTCCCGCTCACCTTATCTTTATAATATTATCCTTGTCATCATCCGGTTCCTCTTCAACTTCATTACTACCGTCCTCATTATCACTGTTATTATTAAGGCGGCGAGATGGCAGTATCGTTAGCACACTGGACAAAATGCTTAGCGGTATTTTGCCCGTCGCTACATTTTGAGTTCAAATTCCGCCGAGGTTGATTTTGCCTTTCATCCTTTCGGGGTCGATAAATTAAATAGCAGTGAAACACTGAGGTCGATGTAATCGAATAGACCTCTCTCTAAAAATTTGAGGCCTTCTGCCTCCAGTAGAAAGGATTATCATTGTTATTTTCAACGTCTCACTGTGACAGTCTACATCCTTCTTCTCACGATTCTTTTCGTCATCACTGTTGTTATGATTGATATCGTGGATATGCATAAATGGTAGTGTGTTGTACAGCACTTACGTATGTCCTTTTTACTCTATAAGTTCAACTTTTTCCCGGCTGAAATTAGCCTCTCACGTTTCCATAGTCCATAAAATAGCTCTACCAATGTTAAAAATCCTTATACTTTTTATAATTATTCATTATTTTAATTATCTTCGATTAAGGGATTCAGAAAATGGAGAGCTGCAATTCGATAAATCCAGTGAATGAATGGAAAAGGTAAAGAAGTCTTCGTTGAAGAAAGACTGGGTAGGGTTTTTTAATATTTTGTTGATGAAGGTTATATTTAGTGTCAGCAACAAAAGATGGACAACATGAACATTGTAGATGTTTGAAGGCAATATTTAGCAATTTCTATATGTGTAGCTGTTAATGTCCTTGTATTTGCTGTAACATGTAAAAAGGGAATCAACGACGGTTTGGAACAGCTCATCTCAGTATAGAAAAGATCTGTTTATAAATGTTGCAAAAACGTCAATTATAAATATTTATCAAAAAGTAACTTCGACTGTCAATGAATTTGAGCAGCTTACTTTGACTTAAAATAATAAAAGAATTTAATTTTCTCGTATTCACTACGAACACCTACATGCTATGAGAGTGGTGTAACAAGGAGCGACCTGTGGGGTCAGAACAGTTTAATAAGCACCTAATTTTAACTATATGCTATGGGCGATGTTATATAGGAGCCGTCTGGGCATGCTACCTGCATCTGTCTGATTAAACGATAAACATTTACTTCTAGGTTAAAAGCTTGAACTCGTTACTAATGGCTCCATTTTTTTTAATGTCACTATAATGATTTTGGGCATTTCACTCATTGCGTGGACCTCCATATTAATGCATCTGCAAGTGGCCTGGAAATGACACAATTTTAATCAGTTTTCTTGCAGAGATAGACAGCGAAATACAAATCTAGTCATTAATTATATGGTCAGAATCTTAATCAGCTATTCCATTTTTTCAGTGATATTCACGAAAAGTCACAAGCACGTATATATAAAATATTTAAATGAAACCTACAGTCACTTTCATACATATTTTCATAATGTTCAATAAAAATGTTTATAATAAATAAATTGTAAATATATTCATGTGTGTTAGTGTCTGTAACTTAATATATCCGATTATGTTATATTATATCAATTTCTCATCATTATTCACCTTATCAAGCAAGCTTTGATTTAAGCATAGAAAAGTAATTATTTTACGTACCATGGGCCACAAAACACATAGAAGAAAAAGAAAGAATCAGTAAGAAGTCACGCATATTTTCACACAAATTCAACTACAAAGATATCGTACACGTGTGATGGTTAATATTAATGTATGCCAGAAGAGTCTGGAAAGCAGTTGAAAGAAAGCAATCAGAGTGCAGTTAAAGGTCAGAAACGTATTCTGGCTGCTATCAGTCCTCCACAAGAGGTGAAGAAATGTTCTTAGATTAGGCCGTCCATCAATTTAGTATATCATATTAAGATAGGCAGGTATAGCTTTAGATATTCAGGTCTTTAACATATGCATGCACTTACACTTGCATACTCACACACACAGACACACTCATGCACACGCATACCCACACACACATTCACACACATATACTATGTATATTTGATAAGCACAATACACGAAAGTCTTGGCCCCTGAGTCAATTACGTAACGTTACAGCGGATTAAAAAATATATATGCTTTTCTGTGCATGTGTATACACTTAAAATTTTAGCCCTCTCTCCTGTTAGTTTCATCAGTCCACTATCTCTCTATCTCTCTCTCTCTCTCTCTCTCTCTCTCTCTCTCTCTCTCTCTCTCTCT
>NC_068984.1:43876121-43876811 GCF_001194135.2 Octopus bimaculoides | reverse complement strand
GTCGGCCGCGGCTATAGTAGAAGGCATTTGTACATTTATGTGTACATTTATGCGTGTGAAGACTCATATCATGCTTGCATGTGGGTAAGGATATCTGTATCACGATCATGAGATTGTGGGTTCAATTCCAGGATAGAGCGTCGCTTTATGTTCTTAAGCGAAACACTTTATTTCACGTTGCACTCGTAAACGTGTGTCCTTATCCTAATCCTGTGTAACATCATGTCTGTTGAACTGTAACACTAACGGGAAACTTGAACGAGTTTGTAGTTGGTCGCGACTATATCAAAGTACAACGCAATAAGTGAAGACAGAAAATGCTACAAAGTCATACTCTCTGGGTAGCGATCGGTGTAGCTTTTATGTGTGTGTGTGGGTATGAGTAAACGTGTATGAGTGTTGTTTTCATACACACAGATACATACACATTGCATTCAAAATACATATATATATATAATTTATGTGTGTGTATGTATGTATATATTTGTGTGTGTATGCCTGTGCGTGTATTTAGAGAGATAGACAGATGGACATGCAGACAGACAGGCAAACGTACAGACAGACAGGCAGGCAGATAGTTAGATAGATAGATAGATAGATAGATAGATAGATAGATAGATAGATAGATAGATAGATAGATAGATAGGCAAACTGACGGATGGACAGACAGGCAGACAGAGAGATAGATAG
>NC_068984.1:43866033-43875871 GCF_001194135.2 Octopus bimaculoides | reverse complement strand
CATGTGGGAGTGGCAGACCTGACGAAGTTCCACTCATGCCAGCCTATGCGGTGCAACCGGGATAAAAAAAAAACTGTTTTACTTTAGAAGAAAAGTGAATGCAGCTCAATGCTCGTTTTACGTATTATAATTAATTTCATGCATCAGAACACGATTTCTTGGAAAATACGGTACGGAAAAAAAAACTTTGCAGTGATGGGAAGTAGTGGAACATACAGGTTTGCCCAAGTGGAAGTATACACTGGCACATTTGCATGTAGGTGGTTTGGCATATTGGTTACTTCTTTTCGAAACTATTGCGATGGAGATATTCGACTGGATGACTCACCAGAGAAGAGAGAGTACTGCCCATGAGGAAGGACCTAAAACATACTCTAAACAAAGCTTGCTTAATACTGAAACTGGCCAGCAAGCCGGCTGCTGGCCGTTCTCTTCACATTGTGTGTTTCGTGGTAGCATTCAAGTAAATTGTATTTGGATGCAAGCTAACTTCCACCATTTATGTGTAAGCATGTGTACGCGCGCGCGCGCGTATGTGTGTGTATGTGTGCGTGTGTGTGAGTATTACACACTGAAGAAAGCCAAGACCAACAATGAATATATATATGTGTGTGTTTCTCTGTGCGTTTGTAATAACTCATATTTCTTGGAGACATATAATATTCATGGGATGCTGGTAAGAACAGGAAGTAATTAAATATTCATTATAACTGTAATCTACAGAATTATGTTTGCGCCTGTGTGGTACTAAATCAAAATTATAGTATAAAGTATATTTTTATTTTAGGAAGTTTGCCTCAGGTTATTTTTAATTCAGTTAATATTCATAATTTCGCATTAAATTATAAATTACTTTAAGCTTCCAAGTTTTGAGTTCTTTGGTAAATAGTGGTATGAGAATAACTATGTATTTTTCAGGGGCATTAATGCTATATATTGCCAAGCCTAGAGTAATTTGTTTCATGCAGACCACTATGATATATCTACGCCGAATAATTATATATTATTATTATTTGTCGATTTGTGCTCGTTATCTACACCTTATAATTTACGCCTCTCGTCCTCCGATTACGTATTTAACTACCTTGAATTTGCTTTAAAGTTGACCTGCTTAAGGAAGGTTTTACCTCTGTTTTTGCATCCTCGAATGTTTACAAACTCTGTTACCTAAAATTCATATGTGTCTCGGTATATGAAATTTAATTTAAGAGGTAGGGTATGTGTCCACTCTGCTAGCGTTGGACAATTGATCGATCAGAGCAGGTAAATCGTATTAGATCCTACATCGCCTTCAGAAAACAAACTTTAAACAGATGAAATGCATGGTTTATCAAGGAGACTTCGTTTTCCTCTATAATTCTGTGGCTAGAAAACATAAATCGTCTATTGTCGTGACATCAAGAAACTTGAGCGCTTTCGCCAGCAGAAACATATTTCACTCATGAATATCGCATGGTATGAATGCGTCGCTAGTTTTGCAGAACTTGAGAAAACATAAGCTAATAATAACGAAGCCAACATCATTAAATATCAGCCCAGAGATAAAAGCCATGTGTACCTTAAGAGTAATACTAACATATTTGCCATAATGTTCATCAACAGAAGACACCCTAGATCCTCTTTGTGACGTCGCTAGGATCAGTTCAAAGAAACTGCATAAAAGACCGCAATCAGCTTGAAAACCTGGGTAGAACGAACAGTTGAGTGCAAAACTGATATCAAACCACCTCGAACAAGAACATCGTAAAATGAAGACAAATGACAAAAACGGAAAAAACGACAAAAACATTCCACTCTGTTTACCAAGTTCATCATGTGCAGAAGCATGCTTCATAAAAAAGTCAGTCCCCTCAGTCATCGGAAATATCAGCACAATAATTAAGAAAGTAAAATAGGAAACGAAATTAACGGAAGGATGATGATTTTAAGATTCATGCGTGCGTGCGTGCGCGCTCGTGTGTGTGTGTGTGTGTGTGTGTGTGTGCATCTGTGGACATGAAATAGTATTACAAAAAGGAGTCGTAATCTGCTGATGAGTCATAAATAAAAACATTTTTCTCGTTCCTCGTTATGTTTCTGAAATCTTCGCTAAAGAACCGTCATCTATAACTTATTTAGCTGCCGAAGCCAAATCTTCCTTATGCTTAACTAATTTTTGTTTAATCACTCATCAACCCATTATACTGGCTTCCACCTCTACAAGCTGAACCCAGAGGATATGTAATGCATATTGCACAAGCACAAACACGCATAGACACGCATAGACACACACACACACACATACACACACACACACGCACACGCACACACACACACACACACGCACGAACGCACGCACGCACGTACATACATACACATACGCACACCCATATACATGTACGCTCACACACTCATACACAAATATTTATATATATATATATATATATATATATATATATATATATTGAGTGTGTGTGTGTGTGTGTGTGTGTACTAGCGTTTGTGCATGTCGATGTGAAATATGTAAGCATGAATTTATTTTAAAAGCAAATTATGAAACACCATAACCAATTTGTCGGTATATCATGCTTCGGATCTCATGTTTGACAGATTCGAAGATCTTTCGAGATTACCTGATGAGAATTCATCGTTTACAGATAATTTGCATCTGTTTTTCTATAATGTGTACCTGAAGTTACAGTCAGCAGATGGTCTATAATAGAACATACCGTTACACACACCAGATGTCTAATGTCTGAAAATGTTACATGTTCATCTGTTAAACCATTTCTTTAAAAGCAGTCAAAAATGAAACAGTGCTGACAGGCGAGTGAGACAGACATGTCTATATTCCGGTCAGTTTCTTTTAACATCAGTTGCTAAATAGCGCAAATAATAACCGTGAAGAAAATAGCCCAAAATAATTAAGTGAATAATTACGCAGTTTCTAAAAGCAAACTGAAATCACTTTTAAAACTAGACTTCGTATTTTTGTCTGAATGTATACGTACATACTCAGAAACATATAAAGTGTTGTGGTTGTTAATGTAATGTTACTATTATAGTATTCTTACTGCTTAAGTAACAATATTGTCTGCATAAGGAGACCTAGGTCACTATGCTCAATAAACTACTTTCAGTATTATACATCAATATTAAGACGGTGAGCTGGCGGAATCGTTAGCGCGCCGGCCAAAATGCTTTGCGGCATTCCGTCTGTCTGCACGTTCTGGGTTTAGATTTCGCCGAGCTCGATTTTGCCTTTCATCCATTTGGAAGTCGATAAATTAAGTACCAGTTGAACACTGGGGTCGATGTAATTGACTAGCACCCTACCCTAAAATTCCTGGCTTTGTGCCAAACTTTGAAACCAATTATATACATTAATGTAAAGCGGCAAAGCTGGCAGAATCATTAGAACATCTGTGCGAAATGCTTATCGATATTTCGTCCATCTTTACGATCTGAGTCCAAATCCTGCCGAGGTCGACTTTACCTTTTTAGGGTCGATAAAATAAGTATCATTTGAGCACTAGGGTCGCTGTAATCGACTTACTGCAACCCCTCGAACTTGCTGACCATGTGCTAAATTTTAAAATCAATATTATACACCAATGTAAGGCGGTGTGCTGGTAGATTCGTTAGCCAGCCAAAACGCTGGGCAAAATGCTTAGCGGCATTTCGTCCGTCTTTACGTTCTGAGTTCAAATTCCGCTGCAGTCGACTTTGCCTTTCATCATTTCGTGGTCGATGAAATATGTTCCGGTTGAGTACTGGGGTGGAAGTAATCGCCTTGCACCCTCCGCCATAATTGCTGGCCTTGTGCCAAAATTTGAAACCAATATGTACAGATAGTATTTTCGCAGGTAACGCTCTGCAGTTAGCTGAACAAATAAGGATGATAGTTTTTCTACTGTAGATGAGGGCAGCCTGATATCTTCCCAATTTAATCCACTTATCTTTCTGAAGTCAAGTTTGTTGATCTTTAGAATATGGATGCCTATTTTCAAATTGTTGTACACAGCCAATATTTCTACGAGGAATCAGTTACGTTGTTTTACTATTTCCTTCAGATTTTCTTTCATCACGATTTGTGAATGTTTTTGGTACACATCAAGAATAGCCTTTCATGCAACAAAGCCAATTTAAAAAAAAAAACATACTCGATAATGTTCATAAAAAATAGTGAGAATTCCATACTAACGTCTACAGACCCTCCCGTTGCTATTTTCTTGAATTTACTTGTGTCTATTCTTAGAGGCAATCCTGTCTGAGTGTTAACATAAATTGTGTATCAATCAAGATCTATAGATAACAAGTAGTATGATATACACGCTTGTTAACTGCCCTGTTGTCTTTAATTTGAGAGAAAATTCAATAAATTCATTAACATTTTATCTCGAATCTTTACGTTTTTGGTATTCAGTATGGTTATTCCGCGTATTAATAATACGCGGCATTGCTATTTGCCACTGAAAATGTCAGGCTTACTATGTGCTATCGGATCTGTCTGTACGCTAAAGCAACTTCGTATGGTCATATTTTTAGTCTGGTAAAGATTCATAGAGTAGCACAGAGCTGTACCTAAGGTTAGGGTTGTATGCCAAATAACTTTGTTGCGCGGTTGTGTGTTCAAATTTCTTTGATGCGAATAACTGTCAGATATCCTGATGCAATGCTTTGTATCGCAACAGAAAATATACGACGTAAATAACAAGTTATGAATGTTGTTCGACAGTATTCGGCGCAGTATATTTAGTTATGATGCTTTGTTCCCATATAATAAACGCTGATGCTGCTGTCTTATTTAGTCTGGTAAAGATTATTCAACCCAGACTCAGTTTTCTTTTTTAATTTATGTGTCGCATTTGGCTTGTATAAGTAGTGGCTATATTGAACTTGTCTTTTTGATAAGCTCATTATGGTCGTCTTACGTGCCAGTTATAACATCCATCTACTTTGGTATTCTAATTTTAAATTTAACTTCTTTTTAAGTTTAATCCATTTCTTGACAGAAATGTACTGCTGCAATAATAACTATTTTATTTATATATCATGCAATCAGATCCAAAACGATAACGGGACTGGCTCGTGAAATACAAAAACTAGAGGAAAGCATTGATTAGACAAATTTTCTAACGGATATTTTATGTGAAACTTATCCTTGTAATACGTGATGTTTTTCCTTTGAAAGGACTGAGTAACTGAAAATTAAGTGATAAATTATCTCTTTGTACTGAATACATAGACTACTCTTCATTTCAACATTTTTCTTCCATATGATTTTTTCTCTTTCTTCATTTTTTTTTTTTTCATTTTTTTTTTACCAAGGCATCAGTGCTGTTCTGTGCAGCTAAGATCATATTTGTTTCTGCTTTTAGCCCGGACCTTTTGAGTTAGAGTTGGCTTTCACTTAGATTTACTACCTTTCTGTCGAGTCTAGCGAAGAATTGTTACTCCATTAGTGTTTAGGGGAAGCCGTTTTGATTCTTTTTTTAGTCAAAAATCTTATTTGTTTTATCTCCCTTGTAACAAAGTTGTTGGCTTTGCGGCGTTTCGTCCGTCTTTACGCAATTACTCTCCCTAGGGATTAATCTCCCTAGGTTGTCATGTCTTTTGTTGTATTCTTCCTGTGCCACCATTCTACATTCACTTACTATATGAATAACTCTTATTATTATTATTATTATTATTATTATTATTATTATTATTATTATTATTATTATTATTATTATTATTATTATTATTATTATTATTATTATTATTGTGCTTAGCGGTGTTTCGTCTGTCGCTACGTTCTGAGATCAAATTCCGCGGAGGTCGACTTTACCTTTAATCATTTCAGAGTCGATTAAATAAGTACCAGTTACGCACTGCGGTCGATGGTCCCTTTCCCTAAATTTGAGGCCTTGTGCTTCCAGCAGAATGGATTATTATTATTATTATTATTATTATTATTACACAAAGCAACACGGTAGCGGAATTGTTAGCACACTGGACATAATGCTTAGATACATTTCATCAGATTCTTTACGTTTCCCGCCGAGGTTAACTTTACTTTTCATCCTTCTGAGGTCGATAAAATAAACTACTAATGAAATAAAGCGGTCGATACAATCGATTACCATCACCCCTTCTCCTTAAAATTACTTGTCTTGTGCCAAATTTGAAACAATCATTATTATTATTATTATTATTATTATTATTATTATTATTATTATTACAGAGGCGACGAGCTGACAAAATCGTTAACACGTCGGTAAAATAAGTAATAACTGAGCGCTGGGGTGGATGTAATTGACTAGGTCCCGTCCCTTAATTTTCAGGCCTTGTACAGAAATTATAGAGAATTGTTGTTGGTGTAATTTTGAAGTATAGGACCGACGGTATATTTCTATTGTAGCTACGTATTTGGCTAGATGTTTCTATAAGAATCTCGTTTGACAGTTATCATCATTTGTGTCTTTTCTATTTTCTGTGCCTTCTGTTTTTTTCTTGTTGCTTGTATTTCTGACTTCCTTTCTAGGGTTTCTGAAATATTTTCAATTTCTTTTGAGCTCTCAATTATATTGTATATAGTCCTTTCTGTTGTGTTGCCTTTTTTTTTTCAGGTGAATTTTGAGTGCCCCATTCTGTTTTGATGCATTCAATAGTTTCCAAATGCTTATGTGTTTAGATTGTTGACATTTGTTTATTTTCAATCTGCATTATTTGTATGTTTGTTTTTCTAGATCTGTTTCTACTATATTTTGGGAGGTTTCGCTAGTGTACTTAGATTTATTTTCTCTCTTACCCCTACGCCTTTATTATGACATTTATGTTTGTTGGATATACGATGGATACCTATTAATTATTTGATAAATTGTTCCTTGGGCCAAAACTCTCTTTCATCCGTTACTTGTATTTTATTGGCTGCTAGTAGTATGAGGTGGGTCATGTTTGTTTACAGTTAGTCTCTGAAGCGCTTTTTCCATTAGTTTCGTACTGGGCTCTCATCAAACTTATGATACAGCATTCATCATAGAATATTGGCGATTCAGATATTGTTTTTATTACTCTATGCTTTATTAACATAGCTAATTAGTTTTTGAATAGCGTTGGTTTCATTTTCGGTTGTTTCATTTTGTTTTGTTTGTATTCCTTTGCTTCTTTATTCGCTATTTTTACACGTGTTGTATGTTATTTAAGCAATATGTAGTGGTTTATAATCCCATGTAACACATAAAAAATGTAATTTTCAGCTTGTTTTTAGATATGTTGATGATGGGAAATTGTTTCCAAGTCCATGCTGTTATTCACCCTGGGCATGTTTATTACTGTTGTTGTCGTTGTTCTTTTTTTCTTTCTTTTATTTTTTTGTTGGCATCGTATGTAGAATCTTCACTGGATACAATACTGATGAGTTTTTTTCTTTTTTCCTAAATTTCTTTCGTTTTCTATCGCTGAAGTTGTAAAGTTGTAATCATTGTTTTGGCGGATGTATCCAGGTTTCCACTGAAACATTTTTTACCTCATTTTAATCAGGGAACGGGTGTTTTCCGGTTCTATAACATTTTCGGATATAAATTTTCTTGCAAGATCCTTTTAGGAGGTAAACAGAACAATTTTAAATGGTGAAGGGAATTTAGGAGAAAATATATTCACTCCTCCTCTAACCTCGTACATCAACAAGTTTACTCACCGTAGTACAGCAGCAAGTCTCCCATAGCGGGAGACACTTCCATTGAAGGTAACTAAGAATCTAAAAGAACTGAAATCAACAACAGCGACGACGGCAACAACAACAGAACTACTGCAACTCCAATAACAACAGTAACGAAATCAACAATAACAAAATAATCAGCAGGCGCATTAGTGAGAACAGTAATGGTGCTAAGAGCAGCTGCAGTGACAACAGGAGCAAAGTAAACAATAACAAGACCACATCAGCATCTGTAACGACGACAAATCCATGAAAATAAAAGCATTCTTCCCACACGTCACAGATCCACAGAATTCTTATTTTCTGGTAAATAAAGTGAATTGTATTAAAGCTATATAAATGATAACATTCGCCTTAGAGTCATATCTCTCGCAGAAGAGGCAATGTTGTGTCCCAAAAAAGAAGCATAATTTACAAGTGCATCAATGACACGGAAAGAAAGTCACAATATCCATCCCCCGTTGAAATCGGGATATGTCTGGATGTGTGATCACTGTAGTATGCATTAACCGAGGAAAATAATATAGGATTGTGATCGCTGTCTGCAGCAGCGAGCAGAAAGTTAGTAAGATGGCTACAACAATTTGCACTTCTCATTACTTTGTGATTTTATCTATATGTATGAGACGTTGTGTGACCAATGTCTGGAGGCACTAACATACCTCCTCATAGGCACCTGGCCATTGCAATGTCCATGCTAGAGGAGCATGTGGAAATTATAAATATGAAATCCAGCTTCATAATAAAAAAAGGGAATGTCAATGGATCTCCGAAAGCTGTGCCTTGTATGCCAAACTTCTAATTCGGAGAATGAGAGTATATGCAGGTTGCTTGGAGAATAGGAAACTCGAAGGTTATAACATCTGGGATTGATTGTGAGCATCGTCGACGAGAAAATTCTGAATAGTCTCTTCTGGAGAAATTTTAGGTCGAGTACTGTGGACAACTTCCAAAATTCTTTGTCATAGCAATACTACAGTTGTATGAGAGCTGTTCAAACATGGAAGCGTCAACAGCTAAATCTGTCCGAGAATCATGCAGAGAGACCATGCACGTCATTGACCAGTGTCCATGCATTAACAATTTGTGGGCTTGTGTCGAGCAGTTGTTACGTATAGGAAGAATCCGGCTGTCCACTGAGTTTATAGTGAAGATCGACTCAACACCTTTCTTTGACAAGGAAAAGAGACAAATGTTTCTATGCTTGGTAGCTGTGATAAAAGAATTGATGTGGTTGGTGGAATCGTCTGAAACGTTTGGGAAAACTCTCATCAACCTCTTCAAATACCGGTTTCAAATCCCACCTAGATCAACTTTGCCATTCATCCCGGAGCCGACTGAATCGCCTAACTCCCTCCCACTAAAATTGCTACGTTGATATTATTACAGCGAAATGACTGACTGATTAAAATTTTTGCGCGAATTTGTTGCATTCCGAGTTCAAATCGACCAGCATTTGACATTGGTAT
Organism: Octopus bimaculoides; assembly: GCF_001194135.2. Lineage (NCBI taxonomy): Eukaryota > Metazoa > Mollusca > Cephalopoda > Octopoda > Octopodidae > Octopus > Octopus bimaculoides. Next base: position 43,866,721 of record NC_068984.1, on the reverse strand, counting down.
CTCTGCCTCTAGAGTTGGGGTCAGTAAGATAAACACCAGGAATATCCCAGAATGTTATTCAATACGTAATCACTTCCCTTAAAACTGTGTAACCTCCTGTTAATGTAAGGTCAATATTTGTTTTCCTTATATTTAGAATGAATGTTTTCATCTTCCTTCACGTGATTAACTGAATATTGATTACGATACAGAATTATAATAGGTTAATATAATAGCGCTTACGTACACACACGCGAGTTTACAAATATTCTCATAGAAATACTGACATACTCAACCACAACAGATTCTCGATTAAATCTTTGTGTAATGGTTAACATTATCATCTGCCACTGAAAACTGACAGAAGCAGATGAAAGAAAGCTATCAGAGTGTTGCAAAAGGTCACAAGAGTCTGCTGGATGCTATCGGCCCTCCACAAGGAGTGAAGACACACTGTCAGATAAATCCATCCATCAGTGTTGCATAACTTGTAAAATTCTGCCGACTTAGCTTCTGGCTATTCAGCTGCTCATATCTCCTTATATAGAGCAGATTTATCTTCATGTGTGTGTGTGTGTGGGGGGGGGTAGTGTGTGTGTGTGTTCTAGTGTGTGTGTGCATGTGTGTGTGCAGATGTGTGCGTGTGCGTGTGATAGATAAATAGATAGATAGATAGATAGATAGATAGATGGATATATATATATATATA
>NC_068984.1:43863918-43865855 GCF_001194135.2 Octopus bimaculoides | reverse complement strand
TGTGTGTGTGTGTGTGTGTGTGTGTGTGTGTGTGTGTGTGTGTGTGTGTGTGTGTGTGTCTGTGTGTGTGTGTACATATACATACCTTCTACATATCAGTGTTTGTGTTTCTGTGTGTATTTGTGTTGTGGATACTTATTTTATCGGGTCATCAGGTTACATCCACTCCGATCATCCTTTATATGACGATATGAATAATTCTATTTGATAATCCTACTTGCCTGCTGCTATTTGTTAATGGACATGGCAATTCATAATGAATAAATTGGATCCCAATCTCTGTAGTGCTCCTTATTATAACCGGGGACTGTTATATTACAAACCCACTACTTAAAGTGTTATGTTTTAGTTGCCCCATCGTTCTTATAAACAACTAATTGGGCAGTTTCACTGGGGAGTTAAGGTTTTCAGCAGGGAAATATAGCTCTTGCTTGTGACGTGATATGAAAAGAAATTTTAATTCTATACCTTTTTTAAAACAACACATAATTATTTTGGTAAATATAACCCGATAGCTGTTATAGCGGTTAGTCCATTGAGTCGGTATAATGTTACTTTCTAGAATTAGTAACTTTTAATTCCTCCTTCTCACCGTCTCTTTATCTCCTTCACTTTTTATCTTCCTCTTCCCTTCACTCATACATCTGTTATTAACTGTTAACAGGCTAGCGAATGCTCTCATTAGCTTACAGAGATGAGTTCAAATATTATTTTGAGCGAAATTGTTGATAAGCTGACGTTACTATTCAGAAAGAAGAGGCAGATGTATCTCAATCACTTAAGGTTGTGTAAGCTGGAGATAAGCTTTAAAGTGGTTATCGGGCTTAGGTACGTGATATAGCTATGCATATGTGGTTAATGAATCCACTGTAACTTGCTTTAACGGTCACTATTTCACTATTTCTACAAATAATCCCGGTTTCATCATTTCCCATCAATCTTTATCTTGTCCATGGTCTGTTTGAATCAAAGGGAATAACTGAACTGATATTTATATGTATGCTTCCTAAGTAAATAGGAAAGCATTTTGTTTTCCTAACATTTATAATTCTATATAACATTACCTACGTAACCATTATGAAATTGATTGGTTTGTGTTATGTGCAGGCATTGATCGTTGGGATAGTTGACACATCTCACTCTCTTGTCTATATTATGGTTTTTAAGAAATAATCTGGTCTTTATATTATGGTTTTAAGAAATAATCTAGTTTTTATCTAACGCGATTTAACTACTATTAATAGGAGACACAGAAGAAAATTAACGGAACGCATTCGTGAGAAATGAAGTACAAGATCGTTCCATGACCGAGTTGTCCATGATGTGACTAAGAAAATGCGTAGAAAATCATAATTAATTTTGTCACTTAAATTTCTAATTGAGAAGAATATTGAATGTAACTAAAGGAAGCTGTGAAAAGGACGATAGGTGGTCACTGGAGATGCTGGAATTAAATATCAAATAACTTTAAAATAATGCCTTTCCTGAGGGACACGTTGGGTAATTGAGTTCTAGATCCACTATGACTGACTCCTAAAGGATTGAAGGCAGTCAAAGTTCAGTCAAGTTCTAAGTAACTGTTTCAAGTTCCACTTTCAAAGGAAAGTATGGTGAAGCGGGAAGTTCTCTTTCTAGCGAATTTATTGAAAGAGGAATAACAAATATCATCAGTGTGAATAGAAATATTCTAAATATATGCCTGCAGATTGATGAATAACAGTTCGGCAAGAACTCGAGCTCGGGTTAAGGTGATATTATGGTCTTTGGGAGTCATTGATCAGCCCCACTTCGAGGTTCTAGGCCATCATCCGTATATTCACATGCCTAGTATACTATGTATATGTTTCAACTCGTCTTGTATCCTCCCCTCCGCTTTCTAACTCAACTATTTTGTGCAACTTCATACAAAACAAAACTAAATCTTCCCCTCCTTCTCC
>NC_068984.1:43861380-43863420 GCF_001194135.2 Octopus bimaculoides | reverse complement strand
AAAATAAATGCACCTCGTTGGCATCAGTAAGTAATAAAATGAAAAATATGGGAACGTTAATGGCTTTTATACTGCTGCAGGCATTGTCACAATTTTTTGAATCTCCGGAAACTAACGATGCTTGCCGAAAGTTCGAACAAACTTAACCTTTTTCTTGCTCACGCTCTCACTCAATCATTGCCTATCTATGTCCATCTGACTTTCTCCTCCTCTTTATCCCTCTCTCTCTCCTTCACTCTCTCCTTCTCTCTCTCCTTCTCTTTCTCTCTCTATCTCTCTCTCTCTCTCTTTCTCTTTCTCTCTTAATCACTGCTAAAATTACAAACGTTTCCATACAGTCCAATTAGTAGCCTGCTGATGGTGGCGAGGTGTGTAGAGAACATTTTATATACACATTTCAGATACAGAGATTTCCCTACGTATGGAGGCGGGATAAAGTATTTATATTTATTATAATGTATGTGTGAGTTTATTCTCCACGTATCTTTCCATTTAGGTTATATGTGCGCACACACACACACACACACACACACACACACACACACACACACACACACACACACACACACACACATACACACACACACACACATACACACACATATATTGTGTGTGTGTAAACAATATCGATCGCATATAGACTCAATGATGGTGTTTTGTTTGTTCGCCACACTCGCTATGGGTTAGCGCTTGAGAGAGAACTCTGTTATAACGTTGGATGCCAAGAGACCTGAAAGTTATAGACAGGTGAAACAACTCGACTTGGATCGAATTCGGGAGCGATGGATACCGATATTTCGATATATTTGTGGCTTATAAACATCACGTATTTGATACGAATCGAATTGCCACACTATGACTATGTATAAATAATGTAAAAACTATTCGATGATGTACCACGGTGATGCACATGTCAGATTAAATTCAATAGCGATTTAAAAGCAGGGCTAGTAATATAAACATTATCGAGCAACGTGAGGTGAAGTGTTTCGCTCCAGAAACCCGGTCAAGGAATTGAAACCACCATCTCGCGATCGTGAGTGCAGTGCCTTGCCCACTAGACAATGTGCCCTCATACATACATACAAATATACATATATACATAAATACATACATACATACATGCATGCATACGTATATAAATCCATACAGGCAGACAGACAGACAAACAACACACATACATACATAGATCCAATCCATCACTGGAACTGTAAAAATCTAAACTTTCCAGAAGTTTATCATTTAAATATATATGAGCATGTCTAAATAAGCAACTATATGCATGAGAATACGTACGTACAACATACAAATTTGCACATACATAGACACATACATACATACATACACACACCCACACATACATACATACACACGAAAATACCCTGTTGCTGATGTTGAAATTCCAATGAAGGAACCTTGGATCTAGGCTAGAAACCGGTTCTTTCTCTATTGGCAAGAAACCTTGAAATAAACTGAATAATTACATACATACATACATACATACATACATGAATGTGCATTTCTTTGTCCGATGCCTTGTTACTTAACCTTATTCAATTCCTTCCAATGTTCTTTCCTCTTGAGCAATGTTTATACTTTATTGATATGATCTATCAATAGCAATTTTCGTTTTGTTTTTGGTCAAATTTTATTTGAATTTACGGTAGAACATATTTTTGATTTCACTTGTTGCTATATGATAGATGGGTTTTTCAATATTTCTCTGTAAAGTGGTTTTGCTAAGCGGGGAATTAGTCGATCCTACTGGCAGCTATCATCGTTTACTCACTTCTTCAGGCGATTAAACTGGGAAGTATATCCAGAAGCATCGAGTCTTCGCGTTGTTACGTTATGTTAATAGTTTCGGATGATGAATGTCATCTAGCCCACTCCTTCGTTTCTGGCAAATACCAATATTTATCACGAGACATTTTAGAAACAATCCACGCACGCACACCATATACACAAACAGTTACACATGTATTGCGTGTGCATGGACTCAGTTGTACACACATTCACACACGCACACGCATATATATA
>NC_068984.1:43861140-43861370 GCF_001194135.2 Octopus bimaculoides | reverse complement strand
TATATATGCATATGTATATATGTATGTATATATGTATATGTATAAGCCTCTGTGACAAGGATTGATATCTATACTTCCATGATTTGGCAAGTATGTATTGAAATTTCTTGTTTGTATGTATGCATATATATATATATATATCATATACATTTGTTCATACATACGTATTTATATACATACAAAAATGCATAGATAGATAGATAGATAGATAGATAGATAGATAGATAGAT
>NC_068984.1:43860435-43861130 GCF_001194135.2 Octopus bimaculoides | reverse complement strand
GATAGATAGATAGATAGATAGATAGATAGATAGATATCTTTATTAGCCACGCAGGGCAGAACACATGAAGGACAATACGAAGTAGAACTTTTCTTTTTGGAAGGAAAAAAACGATCAAATGGGATCGAAAGCGTTTGTGACATGTAAAGAACAAAAAAGATAGGCAGGGTAAAAATGTAAAAGAGGTTTATCCGTAGAAAGAAAATCCTACGAAAAGACCACGATAACCTCAGGCAGTGAAAAAACACATGAGAGCAAAGCGCTCTCTCTCTTTTGGTTTTACAGAATCATGCTAAAAGTGTTTTAGCCATTCACGCGTACCATCTTTGCTACATTTACCCACCTTGCAATATGAAAATTCACCCTAAAAGGGCAACTTTTCAAGTGAGCTTTGCTCGAGGCAAAGCAGATGTTATTAGGAAACTTGTCGTCAAAAATATATACAAGTATACATAAGGAAACACGATAAAATATATGATCTTACGCGAAACAACACGAACGATAGCCAAAGGCGAGCGATAGATAGATAGATGGATGGATGGATGGATGGATGGATGGATGGATGGATGGATGGATGGATGGATACTCAACTTTCCAAAACTTAAATTGTTGTATCCTTTGTTTATTAGATGAGAAGTTTACAGATCTAATTCAGTTTTGATTAGGAGGTAATCTGGTCAAAAGGAAAACTATAT
>NC_068984.1:43847965-43860244 GCF_001194135.2 Octopus bimaculoides | reverse complement strand
TATATATATATATATATATATATTACATTTGTAAACAATACCGTTTCCCATCCTTGAATCACAATGAACAAAATGACGATCTAGTGTTTTTGCAACACTGTCAGAACAAATGAAACGAAGCACCATTGATAGAAATTACAGATAGATGCTGTCTTTAGACTAATTCCTACATTTTTCGAAGATATACATACAGATATATACAGATACACATGTATGGCTGGTTTCCACACAGTTCCCGTCTCCCAATTCCACTGAATTGGTAGATATGTTGCGAAAGCAACTTCTAAAGAAACCAGAAACGCACAACCACTGCCGTGCAAGTGTCCTCCCTCGTATACATAAACACACACAGGCACACAAACACATACATGTGCATAAGTACACATATGCACACAAACAAACACACACATGCATATATTGATTTACTTTATATGTTGCAAACTACAAACACCTATCTTTATTTTGACTGATAAGAATGGTAAGTATATATTCGCCTTGATATCAAATTTGGGGCCTCATGCTATATTGTTTCATTCTCACAAGGGCTGACGTATAGCCTGGATGATGGAAACCCTATAGACCATCACATTAACTAATTAATTAAAACTATATCAGGTTTCGTAATATATATTCATCAGTTCAAATTTTACCGTGGTCGACTTGCCATATGGGATCATCTATCTATATACTAATATACTACTAAAACCCTGTGATTGCTTGCTTGCTTGCGTGCTTGTCTGTAATTTAATATATCCAAACTGGCGCATAATGGGAAAATACTCTGAAAATAAGAAACCCCTGAAATGTGAATACAAACAGAATAAAACACGTTTCGCGTAAATCGGGCCACGGATTCCTGAAAACGCGGTTTTCTGGGGGACACCATCATAAATATCCAAGCAGGGGCATAATGGGAAAATACTCCGAAAGTAACATACCCCAGAAAAGGGAATATATAATACTGTGGAAATTGTTTCCATTAATTTTATGTCTATGTTATATAACAATTCCTTTTGCATTTTTGTAGAAGTGTGCACATTTACCATCAATACGTGCTGTTACTGGAATACAAGTTTATCCCGGAAGTTCTGTTTTTTGCACTTGTAACGAGACCTATGATGACACGAACGAATTTAAATATTTGACTGAGTCATCATAAAATCAACTTTCATTTCAATGCAATGATGAAATCAGCTTCACTGTTTTTTAACCTGAACCGTCAGTGACCCAACGGATCACGAGTAGTCTAGTTAGAATGTATATCTGTAAGAGAGTAAGATTGATTCAATTAATTGAACATCCTGTTTTGAGGGAGATAGTGTGCCTGCGCGTATTATACATACATTCATAAATACACACACACACACACACACGTTACGGGTTGGAATAACCATCTAAGGGATAAAAATATCCGTTTTAGTACGGGTATAATTACCTATGCTAACTCTGGACATAGATATGCAAGCATATCATGCTCATAGGTTACAGGCAATGAAAAAGGTAAGCAGGAGTTTATCAGGAGAAATATTGATCAACAACAATTAACTAACATCAGTTATTACTTTTTAATACTGTATCCCATCTAACAGCTGTTTCTGCTTACAATGTTCTACGGTATTGCCATTGAAAAATCTGAAAATAATATTCATCATATTTAGTAACACATCCGATCAGGAACATGGAGCTTCATCAGAGTGAAGAAAATGCATAAAAGAAAAAAAAAGAAAAGAAGAAGAGCCTCGAGAAGATGCGAGGCTTAATATATTTAAATCATTCCATTTTGCATATGTGCCACTTCAGGAAGTTGAGTAAATGACTTAACTTGGTGAGTCAATCTCCCTATGGGGGTAACAGAGTGTATAAGTAATAGAAAAATAAAGAAATTAACCCACCAATTAATATTTTAAGTCTAGTCATTTACTCAACGTCCTGAAGCCTGACATGTGCAAAATGGTATGATTTAAAGCCTTTCTTCTTCTTCTCGCCGCTCTTCTTTTCTTTTCTTTTATGTATTTTTCTTCACTCTGCTGAAGCTCCATGTTCCAGATCGGATGTATTGCCAAATATGATGAATATTATTTTCAGAATTTTCAATGGCATTACCGTGGAACATTGGAAGCAGAAACGGCTGTTAGATGGGATAAAGCCTATTTGTTGTTTACTTTAAATTTGATTCCGGATAAACATGTTTATCTTTGTCATTGCCTGTGGCTTATGAGCATTACCTATGAACGGATATTTTTATCCATCAGACGGTTATTCCAGCCTTTAACTCTATTAACCTTATATATATATATATATATATATATATATATATATATATATAATTTCATGTACTCTGTACTAAAATAATAGCTACTAATAGTTTCTTGATATTGAGACACGTGGTCAAGCATATATTTATAACATGCTTTGTGCCTCTATGCAATGTTCAGACTCCAGGCAACATCCAGGACACAACTACATGAGGAAGACGAGAAGAATGTTGATGCAAAATGTGGAATCGGAATACAAACGGTGAATAAAAGCGGAAAAGGAAACGAAAGAAAAGGAAAAAATAGAGTTATGGCTTCTTTCATCGTAGAAAACGTAATTAAACTAGCTGGCATAGAATAATTCAGTGAAGTCTTCGAGACAGCTTATCTATCAGTCCAGAGAAGGTGATTTTTTCCAGTTCAACTTTTGTCCATATGCTTGCATTGGCTGAAAATTTCGGATCAGCAATTAAGTAGTGAGGTGGAATTCTAGGATCTAAAAAGAATGTGCGATCTTTCAGCAATGCGATAGGGATCCATGTTTGTGTTCAAACAATCTATCAGTGGTCTTCCACAACAACGTTTGCCTATAGATCCTGTAGCTGTTCCCTCGATGTTCCATTCGATAGTCGCATCCATAACCTTAGTATTTTCGTTTTTGATTATTTCTTTCCTCCATTACGAGAATGAGTTGGTTGATATAACATCATTCTTAATGTGTTTACTGTGATTTGCACCTGCTTGGTGAGATAGGACATCGGCATTAAATGGCTTGTAAGCCAAGGCACGCAGATCGTCTACCTTCTTTGGGCTTCCTACGCGCGCTGACACCAGTCCCGATATTTTTGTGATCCCTTGTATATTATCATTATTTATTTGATTCAGGTTCGTTCTTATTCCTGGTGGAATTTATGTGGATAGCGGGTTACTACCTATAACCTACTAGCGGGTTACTACCTATAACCTACTAGCGGGTTACTACCTATAACCTACTAGCGGGTTACTACCTATAACCTTAGGTATCCACTTGCATTCAATTATCTTTCAAGATAATTGATGATCTTTCCTGTTTCTAAGAGGCAAACTTTTTGTAGACACTCAACAGGACACTCTATTTCAATATCCTTTAACTGTTTGTCTATATCTTTGCTTACAGTCCCCAATGTACAACCTTTACAATATTCACATTCCAAATTCTTGCAATTTCAAATTTTAGGGGATTGCATTTTTCGTTTCGGTCTTATTTCTTCTTCTTCTTCTTCTTCTTCTTCTTCTTCTTCTTCTTCTTCTTCTTCTTATTATTATTATTATTATTATTATTATTATTATTATTATTATTATTATTATTATTATTATTATTATAAGGTGGTGAGCGCGACGAACAAATTGCTTAGCAGCATTTCGTCCACTTTTACATTCAGAGTTTAAATGCCACCGAGGTCGACTTTGCCTTTCATCCATTCGGAGTCGATAAATTAAGTACCAGTCAAGCACTGGAGTCGAAATTGCTGGCCTTGTGTCAAAATTTGTGATCAGTATTATCATTTCGTGTCTGCATAAGACATTTCCATTATTTCTCAAATCGTCAAAAGTTCAAAGACTTAAGGAATCTGGATTTGTTCTTGTTCACTAGAAAATAGTTTGAAACAGTGAAAAAAGACTTGTCACTTTAGCACAAATTTTGTGACAGCAGTTGCAATGAGAATGCCACGTATCATCCTCCCGACTGAAACTAATCATTATCTAAATTGTTTTAAATTTTGGGGTAGCTATATTTGCTGTTTGTTATTTTAATAATTTCATGTTTTAAATTTTTGATTACTAGGAAAATGTCTCTATCTCTTTTGTCCATTTTAGTAAATGAGTCGTTTCATCAATCTCTGAAATAAGTTGATTTTTTTTTTTTTTCTGAAAAGAAATATTTGTTTTGTTTTGCTTTGTTTATTGTTTTCAATTTTTGGAATTTGTTGCTTATCATTATTTTCCAACTACTAAATCTCTAAGGTTATTAAGTGCAGGATAATATCCTATGAGTAATAAGTTTGTCTGGGATGTCTGTCGAAATTGTAAACATTCTCCCATAAAATAATCTTTTGAAACGCACCAACTTTGATAGTGGCATCACTTTGACTTAAGCAATCCTGATAAAGATATGTGTTGTTCCAAGTTTTCAGTTTAAAAATATTCCGACTGAAATCTTACTTTTCCATATTTAATTCAATTAACATCGGAAACTGCGCAGTTAGTAATGATTTTGTTTTGTTTTCTCCGTTTGTTTGGTTTCTTTCGACTAAAATTACCTCTTTTATTATTATTCATTTATTATTTTGTCTTCGGGATCAAATACCTTTATAAAATTCTTTTTGAAATATGCTTAAGAAACTGAAAAGAAAGTAAAAGGAGTGAATGAGAGATAGATAAAGAGAGAGAGGGGGGAAGAAAGAGAGAAGGAGAGAGAGGAAGAGAGAGAGAGAGAGAGAGAGGAAGAGAGAGAAAGAGAGGAAGAGAGAAAGAGAGAGAGAGAGACGGTGAGAGCAGTGAGAAAAAGACAAGAAGACTGAGCGAGAGAGACATATTTACATAACGTCGTGGTTTCTTTCAATATTCTTCATTCTGTCTGAAACACTTCACAATATAATTTGATATTCCTATATGGAGATAGAGCATTTCAGCTATTCTTCATCTGAACATAGATTTCACGTACTTTTTCGTAGATATACGTGTTTGCGTTAAGCATCTTAGAGATTAACACAGTAAATAGAAGACGAAAGATGCATTATTTCCTACATGAGAAGCTTGTTACTTTTATTGTCTTTCAACTGGAAAGATTTAGTTCAGAGGTACTGCACTTCGAAGTCATTCACCATCCTTTTTCCTGAACAGCATGCGTAAAAATATTCAACTAATGTGAAACTTAATTTTACATTCTAAACATTAATTAATTTCCATATCTAAATGCATGTGTTCAACAGAAATATTTTAGGTTCAGATTTTGGATCCATTTCTTTCAAAATATAACCTCTACTTTTTAAATCTAAATTAACCTACCTTTTGAAAAGTTGGCGGCGTATGCCACGTTTAAGAAAGTCAAGTAGCAAATACCAGCTGGGTTAGATTTCATATATATTCTAGACGTGGAATGCTTATTTTAGAGGAATACAATATACAGTCACCATCAATTTTTCAAGGATTTTCACTAATCTATTCACTCCAGAATCCAGTAATTTAGGATTAAATTCTCTCAAATTTAATTTATATCATTAGTTTGATAGTGACATAACCATAGGAGATCCGCCCGAAATATATCAATATCTATTTGCGTTGGCTAAACATTTCGGTATTTATCGATACACTGACACACACACAAAACACACACACAAACATAAAATACACACACATACGCATTCATACAAATATGCATACACATGCATACATCCATGTTCATCTGTCGGAGCTACAGTGACCATCAGTCGTCGTCAATGATGCCTTGTATAATGACCTTGTTTAAAGTGAAGAATAGTTGCGCACCGTCAGTCTCGCTCTCTCGTCAGTGACCATCTTCAAGCAAATGGCAAGGCCAGGTCAAGACAACAGGGGATAGAGACGAGTTCAGAGGATGACCAAGGCGTTTTACTTACCAAGACGTTTTACTTACCAAGACGTTTTACTTACCAAGACGTTTTACTTACCAAGACGTTTAACTTACCAAGATGTTTTACGTCCTCTCTACACCCCACAATGCATTGCTGTATCCGCCTTCACATCTATTGAACCACAAAAGTTTCTTCAACAGAGTCCACCGGATTCAGGCTTCACATACATAGGCAAGCAAGCCTTAATATGCTGTTTAGGTGGGACCCTAACAGGTGCTACTAATCCGGATCACAGAAGACTTAGGATCAATAGTGGCTAAGAAGTGGTTCCACACACTTCAAAATACTGGAACTCCTCACCAGGGCCCCACTATCGGATGCACTTTAAAGTCATACCCAGGGCACAAGCATACATGCACATACAACCATAAAACCCCTCCTCTATACTCAAGTTATAAATTTGCAGTTATAAAAATAATAATTAGAGTAATTTGTTTATAGAGTAAGTGACAATCTGGAAAAGCTGGGGTTACCAGAAAAAAGTTAACCAGCTGGCACGCACATTACAATTACAACCTGTAAGCAGAACAACAAAAATATGCTGTAATTTTCTGCAGTTTAAAATGTAAATTTGATTTTGCTGTCTACTTCTTATGATGGTGCTTGGTATCTTTGTTGGAGCTCCTTTTTCACCAAAAATATTTTAAATAATTAAAGACAGAAGAGAGCATACATACCATCGGTTATAATACAGCGAAAATTTAAGTTTCACATTCAGCTTATGTTATTATCAGAAGAAAAATGCAATCATTTCATAAAAATATCGATGACATATATTGGTGTTTTACCAAGCGTTACGGCTTTTAAAAGTTTTGTGTGACAAAATGACACACTGAATTGTAGAGAGATGGGAGTTTTAGGGGATTTTCTTTTGAACAGATATAAATATGACGAACGAAGAATGAAAAGGATAGATTTGAATTAATACGAAAAGTTGTAAAGAAGGCATCAAAGCGTTTATTATAAAGTGTATTGAGACCTCGATGCTCTGTGTTGTTCCATTTTGCTGTGAGGAAATGAGCATGGAAAGCTAAAAACTTCAAAATATCAAAGACTATAAGTCAAATCAGGAATGTCTTTAAGTAGATTTAGATAGAACAGAGAAATAGAGAGAATGAATAATCATGGTAAATACTTAAGTATTGATCTATTTCGTTAAGTGATCTTCTAGTGTTTCAGAAAGTACTTGTCAGATTGACGACATTTAGTGATTATTACTGATCTGACATTTAGATAGTTTGGAGGATTTTGAGTATGAGAATCTCCTCAGCTACTTTTTGCCCCACTTCCGATGTGCCTACATCTCAGGGGGATACTTTACTTGATGTTCTAATTAGTAGCATGTTCATTAAGACTCCAGTCAAATTGGGTAGTTTTGATGTCTTTCTCTTTACTTTCTATTTCCCGAAGGAAGAGCTACTGTGTAGAAATATCATTCGGTGAATACATATTCAAATATCGCTACACAGAGTTTACACAGAAGTTAAGTTTTAGTTTGGTTTGGTTTGGTTTGGTGGAGGGGATTTCTGATTCATCTATCAATCTTTTCCGCATTGCATAACTGGAAGAGAGAGGATGCGTTTAATACTAGTTATAACTCAATTTAAGTTTGTTTCTATTGAATTTTCTGTATAATCTATATATGTTTATATATAACAATAACAATAAGAACAACAACAACAATAATAATAATAATATGTATGCAGGTATATATATGAATGTGTGTGTGTATGTGTGTGTGTACGGGGTGCGATGGGTAAATTGTCGCCATTTTATATTTTAAATTTCATGTATAGCACCATGACGCAATTCACTCTGCCAGAAATTTGAAAACAACATGATGTACTGCTTAGAATTCGCGCCGAAAGCTCCAATACGAACATTTCAGAGTATTTGGGTGTCAATCTGAGCACAGTGCAATCTGAGGACATGTAACGAGAGTAATAAAAATAAAACATACATTCAACATCATGGTGTTTGGAATTAACACTAGTGATGGCGACGTTATGCCTCTATTCATCTTCCTACACGGACTCAGAGTCAACACAGAGGCCTACATCAAGTGCCTGGAGGAGGTAGTCAAGAAGGTGGGTGCTGGAAGGTCCTATGTCTAGCAACAGGACTCAGCACCATGCCACACAAGCAGGAGAACCCAGTCATGGCTGTCAGACAATGTCTGCGACCACATCAACCCTAACATCTGGCACCTAACTGCTCAGACTGCAACCCCCTTGATTATGTGTGGGGTGCGAGAAACCAACAAAACTCTTTGTAACACCAAAGATGATCTGAGGGTAAGGATTATGATAGCATTCACCCACTTAAACAAGCAAACCGTCCAGAAGATTCCGAAGTCGTCTGGAGACCGTGGTTAAAGCCAATGGCGATTTTATTGAGTAAATTTAATCAATTTCAGATGGCTTCTAGATGTTAGAGTTCTGTTGGTCAACTCAGACTACGTGATGTTATAGGGTGAGCATCAACAACGAATCATATCTTTGTTTTCAGGTCCACGTAGTCGGACAAGGTGTTGGTTGACAGCTGTCGCCGCTATACCTGGAGACCGGAATATTATTTAACGACATCAGTTTGTAGCATTTGAGTGTTACTGGGGTTAGTGAGGGACTACAGCGGTGACAGATCTTCTGTAGGAGTAAACAGTCCAATCTAATACCAACAAATGTTAACCCTTTTATCGTTTCATGTAGCAAAAAATTACATCTACTTTGGCCAACCTAAATTCTGTTTTTAACAGCAGAATGCCCTGAAGTCTTAAAAGATGAATTTCTACAAATGAGTCAAACTAACAATTTCTTATGGAAGCATGGAGCCTGGAAAAAGACCTAAGATGAAAGGAAAGAACTGCTTCAACATGCTTGAGAATACATCCTTGGCATAATTCGGAAAGGAATCAACAGAACAGATTGGAGCTACAAACAAACAGAACGAAACAATTTCTAAACTTGTTGAAAAAGATTTGTGTCAGACGCATCTACTGGATAACTGAACACCGGTGTATGAAAACGCGAGTGGATAGGATCTTCAGAGACCGCAAATGAATCAAAGATGCCACCGATATAATGTGATAACTTGGATAGATTCGACTAAAATTATGTGGGTATTAGACATTCAAACCCGAAAATAATGGAGAGATAAGCGCAAGTCTTCTTTTTCTTTCCAGCGAGAGAACAAAGGCTGAGTTGATTGATTAACTGATTGATTGACTGAGTGAATAAAATTCTACAGTTAACTCTCAATAGCGCAGCATTTCTGGAGAATGTAAAATTATAAATGGTACTTAGAATTACACGAAATTTATGTTATAAAGAGCATACTTTTCATTATGAGTCACTGACTATACATATGGTGTAATAGTTATAGGTAATGGGAGGAGCTGAAGCTACGTAGATAATTAAACATGGAAAATTCTGAATAGCCAAGCCTATTTCCGTTCTTATAAATATCTATCCGTCGGCAAATGTGTTAACTTCCTTTCTCGATGTCTGATTATTATCTTCTGATTAATCTAGGCTTATTGACATTGAGAATATATATACCATGCCATGATCCCGTTATAGTTCACACATTCATCTGGTGTCTATTTTCGGATACCTGTTCCTATATGTTATTTCCATGATTACATTTCTCGCTTATCTTTACCAGTCTAATCATCGAATTTTCGTTAAATATATCATCATCATGATCATCATCATGATCATCATCCTCATCATCACCATCACCTCCACCACCATCACCACCAACACCAACACCAATGCCACCGCCCTCACCAACCACAACAACGTCGTCTTTGTTGTTCCTAATATGATTCGGATTGCAGAAGCGGTAAAGACTCGAACCAAATGTTTACCGTATTTACATTTAGATCCCTGCCAGTTGTTTAATTTGACGATTCTTCCTGACATGCTACATAAAATAAGTACCTGTCCAAAGCTAGATTGAATGCGTTGATTACAACATAACACTAAAATATTTGATCACATGCCCAGTGTTTATACGTATGAACGTGTATGAAGGCGCAGTGTGACCGAACGGTTAAGATGCTCGCTTCACAACGCCGAGCTGCCAGATTCGATCACGTTTTCTACTACCTCAGATCGAATTATATTTTGTATGTGGAAATGGGCAGACGAAACGGTATAGACGGCTGTAAGATATATCGCCATGACAGTAATCTCTCACATTCTGAGAAAGACGGTTCTGCAATCTCTTGCTGAACAACCTGCGTAAATGGTTTGTTTAAAGTGGTCAAATATATGTGTTGTACATCATCTCACTCCCTCCATCCAATCAATGTTGTCTGAATAGGTGCACGGGGTACCACACGTCAGGTATCGAAGTGCATCAACCACTCCGCCACCGTAACCACTAGGCCATACTCCATCACAAGATGCAATGTACCTATAACGCAAATGTACAGCTTTGCTACACAACGTATTAGGCTAATTTTGCCTGAGGAATATACATTGATGTTACTTACGCATATGGAATGCTCAGGCATTTTTTTCACACTAGTTCAACTGACAAGTAATTCAGATGAAAACTCTCTCCTCAAAAATCAGAGAACAGTCAATAATAAACACATTGGTATTACGAACAGCCTGTCTAGGCATATGATTAGTGAGTACATGTTATTGACATGTACCAAGAAGTCTGAAATGCTTCTGGCGTTCTCATGAATCAATGCCGAGGTGATTTTTCGTGTCACTCCGATATATATTGTGTTTCTAATACAGCATGTCTATTAAAAAATTTTGTCTCGAGCGAAAATCCCATGCATCATGCCTCCCAACGGTGTACATACGTTAATTCTGATACGTATGAGATTATTTTAATTTAATACTGTTTCAATTACGTGTATCGAGTTATTCATCATTGACTAACGATTCGGTGTTTCCCTCTCTGCATATTTACTTCTAGTTACCATTTTATTACTCCCCGCATTTGTAAACTCTACATTAAGTTTTTTTGCCTTGCTTCACTTCGCTGATTCTCTGGAGAAACACCGCATTACTTTAACTTATTGTTTTAAATCGTGAGACTATTTAAATCACATGAGAAATGTTTATATCGGTATACCACGACTTAAACATTTTATATTTTATAGCAACCAATGGCTTCTGGCTGTTTTTGGGCTATGTTTACACCTCTAACTGGATATTATGACTGACAGGCATATTTTGTGAATGATTAGCCTTAGGTCAAGCCTTATTGCCTACATCTAGGTATAAAAGCGATGCAGCTGTGATTGTCCTATTTTTATTTTGTTTATCTTCCTTTACGATGACGGTTGGTGAGATTTGAAAGAAACCGATCACTATTTCAACTGATAAAACAACTGTGTGTAGATTATCTTATTGGCTCGAGGAATGTTTTAGCTTTGCAAAGTGAACAGTTTTCTTCGACGTACGAACTTTTGGCGGCCGCAGCCCTAAAGAATACATATTTCAATTTGCATTAACCAGAACAGCGGTCGATGGCGGTGGCGGCGTTGGTGGAGGAGGTGTTGATGATGATGATGATGATGATGACAAAGGTCCTTTTTATTGCATCAGCATCCTCCTTCTCCTTCTCCTCTTCATCATCATCACAATCATCGCTTGGTACTCATCGTTATGTTAGTGATGTTTTCATAACGCCTTGACATTTTTTCCATTAGCACTTATGTGAAGGAAACTGGAACCATTTGGTAACTTTGTATCAATGCATTTTCTTTTTCTTTTCTGTCAAATTTCGACCTAAGATATTATTTCCTCTCATCCTGTAACCTGCAACTAACCTAGAATAAAGTATATTAAAGAAAAAGGTTTCTCATAAAACGTGCAGCGGATTTATTTTCGATAACTGGAAACTGCTTATCTAAAGTAGCATCGCCGTTTAAAATAAACAGCAACGCCAAAAAGATAAACAGAAAACTTAGAAATATAAACTGTCCTTAGTGATTAAATTATATGTTGCTTGCTTTGTCTCCTTTTTTACAGTTTCAAATGACATCGTCACTTGATCTCTTCGATCGCTATCTTGTGATATGCATGGTTGGGCACTAGCAAGTTGAACACTCAAAAAGTTTTAATCGATTTGTAATACATTGTTAACGACTACGGTTCATTTAATATTGATTTCTTATATGAAAACAAGGTAAACCATTTGCAGAGAAAAGTTGTTTCGTTGTTTCAGCCTAACATAGCATATAACTGATACTTATTTTATCGGCCTCAGGAAAAAGGCAATAAAAGTCAGATCAGACATTGGTCAGGTTTTGATATTAAAAGCCGAAGCGAATTGACTAAATACGATGGAATATTATACAGTTCACGTAGCCATGGAAAATATTAGTTACTTTTGTATCTAAG
>NC_068984.1:43844979-43847508 GCF_001194135.2 Octopus bimaculoides | reverse complement strand
ATATATATATATATATATATATATATATATATATATATAATGAAATTAATAATGATCAGGAATACAGAGATTTATACATTCATATTTAATTAAATAGTTATTTTCAGCATTCTTCCCTTGGACCTACGCATATTTCGGCTGCATTTGTTGCACACTGTTATGTGTGCATCTTGGTGTTAATTGTCGGGACAGCTTCTTCAGGGACCGTTGTTTGCTGCTGTTCGAAGATCATCTGAAGAAAATTGTGAGACTGATCCAACGGAAGAATGCTGCAAATAACTGTTTAATAAAAAATGGATATGTGTAAATTATGTGTAAATTTCCGTGTAAATAAAATATATGCAAATAAAATATGTGTAAATCTCCGTTCTCCTGATTTTTATTAATTTCATTATTTTCTTTACGGAAACTACGCAGTCCCTAAAAGGACATTTGGATTTACTAAGCGAGAATAATGACCGAATCTAGTAAATTATCAATAAACGGGCATCACCAACATTCGTTGTGGCTAGCCGACTTTGAGAAACGATCTAAGAGTTATCACGGTAACCGCCAGGATATCTCTTGAAACAACTTTTGGAAATATTACTTTAGATGTGTGTGTGTGTACATATGCATACAAACATGTGTGTATACGTATATGCATGTATCTTCAACATAATTTTTTAAATTGCATGTTTATAATGGATTTCCGGTAACTCATGCGCAATGGCGTAAAGTAGCCGGTTAGAGTGAAGTGTTCATACCATTCAGAGTGAGTTAATTACGATTATATCAAAATTTTATGTGTGTGTGTGTGTGTGTGTGTGTGTGTGTGTGTGTATTCACCCTTGTTTTCACATCAAATTCTGATATAATCATAATTTAAATGTTAGAAATTTTCGTTTAAAAATACCCCATTTTTCCGAAAATTATGAGGAAACAAAACCGACAAGTGTTTATTTTCTGAAACTGCTCTCCCCATTCCCGAATTTTCTCCAAAACAAATTACGATATAATTTGAATCTAAATCATCTGAGGTGCATTTGTAGAAAATCTCATCAAAAAAATCTCGATTTTTCTGGAAGTTATGAGGTACCAATGTCTACGGGCCACATTTGTGTATGTCAATTGCTTTAATACTAAAATCACATTGCTGTTATATATATACATATCGGCTTGCTTCACTTCACTTTCATTCTGTATGTAACAATATTTAATTATATAACTGGATAGTATATATTAAAAAAAAGACAATATACTTCTTTCATTCGGTTCGCATCAAAAGGGTAACAATAACGTGAACGAGATGGCCTCAATTTTTCTCTGCACATAAACATAGATAGAATAACGGTATTTAACAAATACTGACAATACTGTAAATGCATCAAAGTGAGTCAATCTATTAAAATTTATTGGCAGTATTTAGGTAAAAATTTTTCATTGCTTTATAAATACACATCCTTTTAACATAATTGTATTTCATCTCCTAGTTCTATTTTTCATTTTCCGTCATTGATGTTCGAGCTTCTTTCATGTTTCATGTCTTGCCAGCGCTCTTCTCATACGCATGTCATATGTATACTTATACATTATAGGAATATATGATGCAATATCATATGTTTAAGATAACGTGTTCGCTCTAATATTTGTGCGTGTGGGTGTTGTGCATATGTAAAGGAGTGCGAAGAGAGAGTGAGAAAATTATGTATTTCAAGTGACTCCCATGGTGTAACATTTTGTCGGCTCTATTTTAATGCAGGTAGAAGTCACAATACAGCTGTGTGATTTGAACTACTGAGCATTATTCTTAACATGTTCTTTCCATTGTGTTATTTACTATCGGTGCAGCATGCTACTGAAATGTTTTTTTTTTCAACTACGTACTGTTTCCACCCACTCGCAATACTACATATTTACAGCTAGGTGGAGATACCAACTAAACTTAAGTTTTGGCCAGGATACAGAAATCTCACGCTGTGTGCATTGGGGGTGGCTAGAACTAATATAAGTGAAATCATATTACAATACTGCAGAGAAAATGTGTAGATGAAAATATTACGTGTAAAACGACCATCACGGATAATTGTAAGCATCCCGCAAGCAGAACGTTTTCCTACTCCTCAAATTGTGGTTGAACTTGCACTTCCTACGAAGTTCTATATCTCTTATATCAACTTTAGAAATATTCTCTCAAGAAATTGTAGCCCTCAACATACCATTACGTGAATGGAATTTCATGATGCAGCATACCAGTAATATAGACAATAGAGTATTTTGAAGAGTCAGGTTCCTTCAGATTTTAATAGCTATATTCGTTGTTGTTCATTACTTGATGGGTTACACTTATAATAGGCTCACATCAGAGCTTTCATAATTTTCAGACTACCAAATTCACTCACAAGCCATTAGTTAACGCGGGGCTATAGTAGAAGATACCTGCCCAAATTGCAGGGCGGTAGGACTGAACACGAAGTCATGAGGTTGCAAAGTAAGCTTCTCAACAACATATACACACTCAACCCCCACTCCCACGCCCCCCATATATAT
>NC_068984.1:43838163-43844930 GCF_001194135.2 Octopus bimaculoides | reverse complement strand
TATACGTGTATATATATATACATGTATACATATATATATATAATATAAATATATATATATGTGTGTGTATATTCATGTGTATATATATATATATATATATATATACGTGTATATATATATACATGTATACATATATATATATAATATAAATATATATATATGTGTGTGTATATTCATGTGTATATATATATATATATATATATATGTATGTATGTATGTATGTATGCATGTATGTATGTATGTATGAATGTGTATACATATATGTATACACACACATATATATATGTATGTATGCGTGTATGTATGTATGCATGTATCTTTGTATCTATGTATGTATAAATATGTGTCTGTATGCGTCTATGTATGCGTCTATGTATGTATGTGTGTATGTATGTATGTATAAATATGTGTCTGTGTGCATAATATATATGAGAAAGTGAAAGCGATACAGCAAGAACGAGGAATGAAAGCACTGGAGGATGGAAGATGTTAAAGTGGAAAGTGAATAATTTATATCAACTTCCTTTTATGTTACCGTTTTAACTGTTGTGTGGCTGTCAGTTGGTAATATCTATTCCATTCTTTGTCACGCAATATTAATTCCAATATTTATGGCAGTAATTATTGTCGGATTTCTTGGTGTAAGCAACTATAACACCGGGTTAAACAGCACAGGGACTGATTTGGAACTGTGCCAATCACAAATAAGGTGAGATTGTTTCGTTGCTTCCTTCCACTTATAACAGGTTTGCACAAGCGCCTGGGCTGTTTATCAATATTTCGCAAACAGCAATCACTACTACCATAATTAGATTAGTTTCTTTCAGCATTTTTTTTTCATGCAATATATTTTAGGGGAGAAGAAATGAAAGTTTCTGCTCTTGCAGTATTTCTTAAAAACGTAAGTGAATAAATACTGCCTCGTGGGCTCGATTCACCGGAAGCTTAATTAATTCTTTTTAATCGTTTAATCTGAGAAGAGAAAGAAATATCCATAACTTTTCTGGACCCTATAAATCTCTGAAGTCGAGAATTTAGAGAGTTGTGAAAGCTTGGTATGTTTAATTTTCATATCGGTTGCTGCGTGATAGAATCACAAAATCGATAAGACATTCGCTCGAAAGGGGACGGCTGTATTTCTGGAGTGAAAAGATCAGAATAAGTGCTAAATGCAGGATAAAAAGCTAAGCTACATTACGAACGACATGGCTGTGGCAAGAAGATATGTAAATTTTATCAAATTTCATTTTCCATTGACCATTGTAGTGAGGATAAAAGAGGCAAAGACTGTGTGTATGTATAATGTATACTACATGTAGTAATACCTCACCTCACAACAGTTGTACTTTACACAAGTACAATGAAAAAGAACAGCATTTAGCAAAAGTTAGTTTTTCTAGTTACTGATATTATTGTCGTTATTTAGCCATTTATTAGCTCTAATTAAGCTGATTTATTAAGGTCTTCCAGCCATGACCGTCAGCATAGTGTATCTAGAACTATATAAAGGAAACTATTCAAAGAAAATTATACGTATTTGGGGCTATGGAACGTATGCAAATTGTTATATTTTCAGGGATGAATATTTTCAAGGCTTTCGTTCACAAAGGATATCCGGGGCATATTGATATTGTGTGTACGAGAGCAGGGATAAAGAAGGATCTTTGTCGTGTCATCTGCATGAATGCATCTGGCTAGATGGGGCAGCGAGAGATTACTGATTATAGCAAAGAAGAGTGACAGAAAGCCGGCATAGATTGCAGTTGTAAAGACATTTTAGTTGAAACAAGCCGACGTATATAACTAATGGAAAGCTTCAATTTCAATTAATTGGAGTGAGGTAAACACGATTCAAAGATACTTAATTAATGACAATGATAATTAATTAATGACAATGATAATAGCAATAATATTAATCCTTTTGCGACGTCACTAGTATCGTCACTAGTATCGGCCCTTGCCTTTCCTTTGGAGTTCATCAGCGGTGTGGAGAGAGGAGGCTGGTATGCATGTGCGACTGCTAGTCTTCCATAAGCAAACCTTCCAGGACTTGTGCCTCAGAGGGTAACTTTCTAGGTGCAATCCCATGGGTCATTCATGACCAAAGAGGGTCTTTACTTTTATTATTCCTTTCCAGTATGGGCACATAGCATGACATTTTCGAGAAAGAGCTACCTGATTACATCACTTCAGCACTCAACTAGTACTTAGTTTTTCGACTCCAAAACAATGAAAGTCGACCTCGGCGAAATTTAATCTCAGAACGTAAAACCGGAAGAAATGCTGCGAAGCATTTTCCCCGGTGCGGTAACGATTCTGCCACCTCACCGCCTTGTAACAATAATAACAATCCTTTCGACTACAGACACAAAGCCTGAAATTTGGGGGAGGGGGCTAGTCGATTACATCAATCCCAGAGCGTAACTGATACTTATTTCATCGACCCCGAAAGTATCAAAGATAAAGTCGACCTCGGCAGAATTTGATCTCAGAACGTGAAGACGGACGAAATTCCGTGAAGCATTTTGTCCGGCATGTGAACGATTTTACCAGCTGGCAGAATAATAACAACAACAATATTAATAATAATAATAATAATAATAATAATAATAATAATAATAATAATAATAATAATAATAATGAAAACTTGATAAAATTGATATTCATATTATTTTTCTTATTATTCAATTATAATGATTATAATTATATTATCAATAAATCTCATTTCCTGGCGATACTCAATATGTTTTTTTTACGATGGTTTCTTTATATAAGTTAGTTGTTATTGGGTTTATATTTCTCCTGATTAAAGAAATGTTTTGAGTTCTCTTTCTTCTTTGTTTCAGTTAAGATTGATGTTAACTAACTTTTAAACATTTTAACATTTTACCAAATCATTAAGGCTACCGCTGGCGGAATCGTTAGCAGGCCGGCCAAAATGCTTAGCAGCAGTTTCTTCTGCAACCGCGTTCTGAGTTCAAATTCTGCCGAGGTTGACTTAGCACTTCATCCTCTCGGAGTCGATAAAATAAGAACCAGCTAAATACTGGAGACGATGTAATTGAGTTGTCCCGTTCCCCCGAAACTATTGACCTGGTGCCAAATTTTGAATCCGATATTTTACCCATTCATTACATTTAAGCGGACTGAGATGATATCTGGTGCAGGAACCGATGAAAATATCAAAGTTATGTTAGTATTACATTATTCCGTGTGCCATTTCGTTTTTAATTCTGAGTGCTTGATTAAACGGAGATTCGGTTAGTATTTCTTGTAGGTTGAACAAAGATGCAAAATCTCCCCTGTTTACTGTGTGTTAGCACTCCGTTGCTTACGACGACGAGGGTTCCAGTTGATCCGATCAACGGAACAGCCTGCTCGTGAAATTAACGTGCAAGTGGCTGAGCACTCCACTGACACGTGTACCCTTAACATAGTACTCGGGGATATTCAACGTGACACAGTGCGACAAGGCTGACCCTTTGAATTACAGGCACAACAGGAAGTAAGAGTGAGAGAAAGTTGTGGTGGAAGAGTACAACAGGGTTCGCCACCATACCCTGCCGGAGCTTCGTGGAGCTTTAGGTGTTTTCGTTCAATAAACACTCACAACGCCCGGTCTGGGAATCGAAACCGCAATCCTATGACCGCGAGTCCGCTGCCCTAACCACTGGGCCATTGTCCCTCCACTCCTGTTTAGTACACTGTAATTCACTAACAATCCTTTTATATTTCGTAAATGAAAACATTTTAGAAGTAATGGACTTGTTGTAGATTATATATTACTGCATTTATATTGTAAAGAAAGCATGAAACACCACACAACATAACTTTTTAGGTGTCAAACTGCTAAAAATTTAGAATTTAAAATTATCAAAGAGGATTCGTTCTACGTTTTGTCAACTAACTAACTTAGACCAGATAAAGCTAAAGAGGTTTTTACTTTGTAACTTCATACAATTTCAGTTAATTGATATCTATGTGCCACTACATTAAGTATTTATTACCAGTCTCTTAACTATTTGTTTCTCATAAAGAAAGCGTCATTCAGTAATCCTCTTTCGTCACTACAACATTCGATATCAGGTTTAGTATTCCGTAACATGGTTCAAGCATCAATAAAGCAACAACAGTCATACAAACTATAGTAAACATCAGCAAAACAAGTATTCCTTGTATGTGTGCGTATACACACGCACACACACGCACACACACACACACACACACACACACACACACACACACACACACACACATATATATAAATTAAAGAAATGAGTTTTAGAAAAGGGTCGTTAAATGCAGCATCCAAACCTTGTTTCAGGATAATAAGTCCCTCACTTAACTAAATGTGTCTGAACTGCTAGTAACTCACCACCAACATAAAACACCATTTGCCCGCGGGCATATGGCGTAGTGGTTAAGAGAGCGGACTACTAACCCCAAGATTCCGAGTTTGATTCCAAGCAGTGACCTGAACAACAACAACAACAATAATAATAATAACATCGAAAAATACCTTAGGAATGAGAACCCATGTTCGAAATTTCCCCAAGACACCTAAAGAAGGCTGGAGGGTATATCAGCCGAATCGTTGTGTTAACAACAAACAATATGAGGACAAATATCCGTCGAATCTAAATAATGTAAATAATGTACATAATTCCTCATCTCTTAAATATAGAACTCAATGGGGAATGTAAAACACATTCGTCTCATTTCTAATACCTGTAAACTTTGGTTGAGGAACTATGGAAAAAATTAATAACTGTATCATTTTATTTCAAAATCAGTAATTATATTTAATTATTTGAATTTAATGACAAATTGTTTAATATATTTCTTTATTTTTGTTTGTCTTTTCAGATTAAGAGGGATTTTGTAGAGAATTTCAGGATTTTACCCAGAAAATAAGTTTCCTGATATTTCACATCAGTAAGTAAAACAAAATAGGTTTAATGCTTTTTTCGTCTTTTTCTTGTTTGTTGCTTTTACTTGCTGCTACTTTCAGAAAGTTTGTCGTATTCATCAGCCTTGTAGTTACTCTAAAGATAAAATATTTTCGATATGAAAAACATACCGCGTGGTTGAGTGTGGTAGGTGAACGAATGACAGAATGCCTTTGTGAAGGCTAAAGAAGATGTGAGCTTATGTTTCTGGCACTAACATTTAAATACAAAAGAAGCTATTTTATAATGGTAAATGTCGGTTTTGCGAACTCAGCAAACGTGAATGGCTAAGAACTTTTCTTCACACTCACGACATTCTGGTTACTTCTGCAAGTGTCTTTTCATGTGTCAGCTAGCGAAATAAATATTCAGTTAAAATAAACTGTATATATTTGTGTGGCCGGTTGTTGGTTGTGTATGAGTGTGTTTGTGTATGTGCATCAGTGTGTGTGTGTGTGTGTGTATGTGTATGAGTGTGTGTGTATGTGTGTTTGTGAGTGAGTGAGGGTGACAAGTTATCGTTTCTTTTATTTCCAAGGAAAAAGCCTAATTTGTTTAGGTTGGAGACCAGCTTTTAATCGAATGGCAAAAAAATAGTAATGCCAGAACATACATACGAACATACAAACATTCACATATACATACTTTTCTTTTTACTTGTTACAGTCATTTGACTGCGACCAAGCTGAAGCACCGCCTTTACTCGAACAGATCGACTTCAGGATTTATTCTTTGTAAGCCTAGTACTTATTTTATCGGCGCCTTTTGCCGAACCGCTCAGTTGTCAAGCGATGGCGAGGGAACACAAGCACAGCCACACAAACGACGGAATTCTTCCGCCTACCAAATCCACTCTCAAGTCTTCCTTCGGTCGGCCCAAGGCTATAGTAGAAGACACTTTCCCAAGGTGCCACGCACTCAGACTGAACCCGGAATCATGTGGTTATAAAGCAAGCTTCTTGCTACGCAGCCACTCCTGCGGCTATACATATGTGCGTGTGTGTGTCTGTGTCTTGCGCTTTCCTCATCACCGCTTGACAACGGGTGTTGGTGTGTTTACGTCCCCGTAATTAGCGTTTCGGCAAAAGATAGAATAAATAGTAAGCTTAAATAATTCCTGGTACCGATTTGTTCCACTAAAACCCTTCAAGGTGGTGCTCCAGCATGGCCGCATTCAAATGACTTAAATAAGTAATAGAAAAGAATAAAAGAATATGTGTATATACATACATATATACATACAAAATGAATGCATACATACGTTTATATTCTGCTGATATGTGTTGAATTCCAATGAAAAAGGAAAGCTTTGTGAGAATGAAGCTCTTGTTCCATTCGTTAGCAATTCGTATTTAAAGTGCCCTGCAATCATCACTGGGTCAATAAATCAACCAGTCCATCAATCACTTAATCAATCAATCAAATTACTCAAGTGATAAGTGACATTTCCTAATCACAAAGGACAGAAGAACGTCATGCTTTTTTCAGCCAACGAAATTATTTCCCTAGAGGTTCCTAACGAGTGAATATCTGAATGGTTTAGGAAGTGTAATTTCTGCGATGAACTTTGTATATGGCAATATCCAAGAGAATAAGCAAAATGATTTGTTAAAGAGATTTGTCACCCAATGTGTCACGACACTAAAAACTAGTGACGTCATTTTATCAGCATTTTTCTTCCTTTATGGTGTGTCTACATGTATCTCTCCCATTTAATCATTAAACTCATAACACCTCTATTGAGACTTGTCCCTCCTTTTTGTCTCTGTTTTTCTTTCTTTTGCTCAGTATCTAATATATACATACATACATATATAT
>NC_068984.1:43836270-43837609 GCF_001194135.2 Octopus bimaculoides | reverse complement strand
TATATATATATATATATATATATATATCGATAGATAGATTTATTTACATAAGTGTATATTGCTATACGTTTATATGTGAGTGTGTGTATGCATATGGGATATGTATGCATAGATGTATGGATGAATGTTCGTGCACAATTTGTCGGCTATATAAAGATTGTTTTGAGGTACTGAACACGCAAATTAAGGAAGTGATTTAGTTTTGTCTCCGTGTGTGGGACCCACTTAAAACAGCCGTCACTTTCTATTGATGCGTGTACCATATTACTAATTTCAATTCCAGTTAGATAAATAACAAGATACTAAAATAATGTAACGGTAGAGGGTTGAGAAATTCGATTACACTTCTGTTTTATATTTATATTTATAGTAACTCGGTGAGGGTCTCAAAAGTATACATTTTCTAGGTAGAATCCCTTCTCTATATTTATACTTCCGGATGCAAATAGAAAAAGGAATCGACGTCATATTTAACCCTACACCATTTTCCGGAATGCTGAACTTTGTAGCTAGTCACAAAATTGTGTTTTATCTTCTACTAGTCTTAGCATTCGGTTGCGCCCACCGTCTTTAAATATTTTCAAGTGTGGGTGTTATCCTATCGGACTCTACTGCTGAACTAAGAAATTACTAAACAAACCAGCATCAGTTGTCAAGTGGCGGCGGGTGATAAATACACACACACACACACACGTGTGTGTGTGTGTTTGTGTGTGTATATATGGTTATATATGACAGGCTTACATAGAATTTCTGTCTACCAAATTCACTTACAAGGTGTTGGTCGGCACGGAACTATCGTAGAAGTCACTTGCTCACGAGCTTTGTAACTAGATATCCATGCCTGCACCTAGAAGAATTAAAAAAATAATAGCACAGTATCGTATACCTAATATACTTTTAATATTTCGTTTCCTAATAAGGCAGCGAACTGGCAGAATTATTAGCCTGATGGAGAAAATGTTTAGCGGCATTTCAACCGTCTTTACATTCTGAGTTCAAATTCCGCCGAGATTGCCTTTGGTGGTTGTCCTTTCGAGGTCGATAAAATAAGTACCAGTCGAGCACTGGGGTCGATGTAATCGACTTACCCTGCACCCTTGCAATTGCTGCCAAACTTTGAAACTAATATTTCGTTTCCTATTGATAACAATGAAGCTTTGTGGTTTAGAAGTTCCCTGAGAAATCATCTGCTTCAAGTTTTGGTCTCATGGCTTGGCATTTTCAACCAATTATTCGAAATAACCAACGACCTGTGAGCTGAATTTGATCGATTGAAATTGTCCAGAAGACTGCCTTATGTCTGTCTATATATATATATATATATATATATATATAT
>NC_068984.1:43835297-43836030 GCF_001194135.2 Octopus bimaculoides | reverse complement strand
ATTTTGGGACTGCCATGTTGGCTTGGCGATAACTATTAATTTCCAGTACCGCTGCCGTAGTCTCCTTTAGAGAGACTTAGAAATATTAATAACTCTATATATATATATATATTCTTTTATTTTTTTTACTTGTTTTAGTCATTTGACTGCGGCCATGCCGCAGCACCACATTTAGTCGAACAAATCCACCCCAGGACTTATTCTGTCGGTCTCTTTTCATGAACCGCTAATTTACTAGGACGTAAACACACCGACATCGGTTGCCAAGTGCTGGGAGGGAGACAAACACCGACACACAAATACATATATATATATATATATACACCCACATACATACATACATACATACATACATACATACATACATATGACAGGTTTCTATCAGTTTCAGTCCGCTAAATCTACTCACAGGGCTTTGATCGGCTGAAATTATAGTAGATGACACTTGCCCAAGGTGCCCCGCAGTGGGACTGAACCCGGAACGATGTAGTTGGGAAGCAACTCCTATATATATAAGCTCGAAACAGATAGTAATAAAAAGTCGACAACTGAGGAGGCGTTAGACTTTCTTTGGTATTTCGTCCTGTACTTCTCTCTATTTGTTTATGTATTTTCACTTCCTAGTATTTATTGCTTATCTTTTTTTTTGTACTTATCTGTTGTGTTTTTCACCCGCTGGTGATGTTCTGTACTTAATGTGTATTTTTAATATTTTATATATATATATATATAT
>NC_068984.1:43832430-43834650 GCF_001194135.2 Octopus bimaculoides | reverse complement strand
ATATATATATACATATATATATATATATATGCTTGTAAGGTGCTGCTAGGCGTGTAAGAAAGTATATTATTCAGGATGATAGAGAAAAGTTTCGTTGAAGTAAAATTTGAAAAATTCTGTAGGCAGTTGAGTAATACCGAGTTATTTTCGGCAATACTATTAATTTCAGATCACTCTTAAACGAAGCACTAGCTGAAATATGAAGACTCAAAAACAACATAAAATATTTGCTTATGTTGGTTCCACATTCATACATAACATACATGCATACATATGATACATGTGTGTGTATGTGTGTGTGTGTGTATAAGAATGTATGTGTGTGTGTATCGTTATACATATACTTGTACATGCATACGGATCTACCAAACTACTTTCATACATAAGGATATAGAAGTATAGTTCTGTGTGCATGGATGTAGTGTATATTTTTTCGTACGATGGTGTGGTTTTTTTCTTTCTTCTTTTTTTTTCATGCTTTATTTTTCTTGTCTTTGCTACGGGAAGTGATAACGTTAGAAATTAAGTGCCGATTTGCTTTTCTGTATGTAAATTTTTATTTTTATTTTTTTTTTTGGTTTTGGTTTTTCTTTTTTGTTGTAAGTATGCTAATGTAAACATTGAACTCAATTTGGTTGTAATACGTGAGGATTTCGTAAAAAAAAAAATTGGATTAATCAATACATACCCACCCAACCACACATACGTATACACGTATATGTGTGCGCACGGGCGTATGTGTGTGTGTGTGTGTTTGCATACATGTGTGTGTATGTATCAGTATGTAAGGGATAGAAAAGAAACCATAAAAACAAACCAAAAGAAAATGAAAGAAAAATATTATCATAGGGTCATCACTGCTTATGGCAAGTATTGTATTGTATATGCAAACATCGTGACTAAATTTCGGTTTGCCAGTGAGGTTAATTCATTTCACTTGCACCGTTAATAGTCTTGGTAAAGAAATTAATGTGGCTCTTCCCTAAACTCCATTATGCTTCACTTATTGTGTGTGTGCACGCGCACAAACAGACGCATATATATGTATGTATGTATGTATGAATATACAGAGAGAGAGAGAGAGAGAGAGAGAGAGAGAGAGAGAGAGAGAGAGAGAGAGAGAGAGAGAGCGAGAGAGAGAGAGAGAGCGAGTGAGAGAGAGCTTTGCATCTACTCTGATGGAGCTAATGTTTCTATATTACTGAATTGGATACGAGTGTCTCGAAGTTGATACTTCGTACTTCTAATGTTTTTATCATATTTATCTGACGAAACGTTACTCTGTGACAAATATGATTAGTAAAAGGATTATTGTACTAACGATTGGCTTTCAAATGATATTATTGCCCATTTAGATTCGAAAAATGCTGCTCAAAAAGTTTGAGAAATATGACCGTCAACATGTTTATGATGATGAAGGCTATGAAAAAACAAAATGGCTGAAATTGATGCAAAATAATTATAACGGTCAGTTTGTTGCTGTTGTTTAGCCCCAAGTCAATCCTGATAAAGGATTGCAATCAGAGAAACCCCATCAATGATTATCTTGTGTTCTTAAAAGTAATAGTATCTAATGTAAAGCGAGTAGGAGAGGATTTGAGGGATAATTGGTTGCTATCTTTTTTTTTTTTTGTAATTAAGCGATGACATAGCATCTCGCAAACAACATTTCTAGGTTCCATTTTTACATTAAGTGACGCAGCTTACCAAGTGAATACGTTGTCTTTTATTCAAACGGTCTCCGTTCATGCTCTGTTATCAGTCCTGTGCTGGTGGAAGTAAACGTTCTCGTTTATGTCTTTTTCTACTAACTTGAAGTAACCCTTTTATATCCACACAAAATTTCAAAACATCTTATTGTGGAAAGCAGTTTTATATACCACTTTATATTTTGTCTAGGTATGTCATGTCCCTAATTATTTTCTTTTGAGATGTATCAATTTTAATTGAGATAGCATGATTAGCAGAAAATAAAGGTTCCTTTTTTTTTTTTTCGTAGATACTCTTTACTTGTTTCAGTCATTTGACTGCGGCCATGCTGGAACACCGCCTTTAGTCGAGCAAATCGCCCCCAAGACTTATTCTTTGGAAGCCTAGTACTTATTCTATCGGACACTTTTGCCGAACCGCTAGGTTACAGGGACGTAAACACACCAGCATCGGTTGTCAAGCGATGTGAGGAGACAAACATATACACACACATACATACATACATACATA
>NC_068984.1:43830571-43832351 GCF_001194135.2 Octopus bimaculoides | reverse complement strand
ATATATATACATATATATACGACGGGTTTCCTTCAGTTTCCGTCTACCAAATCCACTCACAAGGCTTTGGTCAGCCTGAGGCTATAGTAGAAGACACTTGCCCAAGGTGCCACGCAGTGGGAATGAACCCGGAACCATGTGGCTGGTAAGCAAGCTACTTACCACACAGGCACTCCTGCGCCTTAACATTATTTGTGGAATAAAAATGAAATTTAATTTCCCAGTGAAAAAGTGAACTGGCTATGGTGAACCTGATATGGAGAATCCGACACCAGATGTCTATCTTCCTACATTGCATTGCAATACCTTTTTATATCTATTTTGGTAGTAAGTATAAGGAGTCGAATTTTACATGTGTGAAGTTGTCACAACTTTTTCTATATTTGACAATATTGAACTCAAATACGGCTCTGGTTGACTTTGTTTTTCGTCCATTGAGGGTCAAAAGTATTGATTTCAAATTTTGACACCTGGCCAGCAATTTCGGGGATATGTCGATTACATGAACCCCAGTATTCAACTGGTACTTATTTGTTCGATCACGAAAGGATGAAAGGCGAAGTCGACCTCGGCAGAATTTGAACACAAAAGGTGAAAACGGACGAAACGCCTTTAAGCATTTTATCCGTAGTGTTAACGACTTAAGCTCGGAAGCTTAACAGATCAAACTATATCAGCTTATTAGTACGTGGCAAAATATATACACAAACACACACACACACACACACACACACACACACAATGCCGCTTGTGGAATTTAAAAAGCATCTTTCGAGCATGGTTGATGCCAGTGCCGCCTGACTGGCTCGCGTGCCGGTGGCACGTAAAAATGCACCCATTACACTCTTGTAGTGGTTGGCGTTAGGAAAGGCATCCAGCTATTATAAATCTACTTACTAATGAACAAGACCACTAGACGAATCAAGTGAAACCTTACGTTGTTTCTTGACATGCAAGAAACGGTGTCAAATTTCCCCAAATTCGTACCATCTTAAAATATCAAAGAATATATTAGCTGAACGTCTACGTAATCATAAAATCATAAAATACAGGATGATCATAGCCAGAAGGCAACTGAGTAAACTGGATCAGGGCTGATTTTAGATTAAACAACAATGATAAAGCATCAGTTGAAGTAGTTCACATGCGATTCAATTCTCAGCCTGGTTTGGATTCCAAACGGTGTTATTTTCACTTCACTTATTTTACAAGTTCTCTTTTTCCACGAATTCCTAAATTACTTTTAATATCTAGTTTTATCGGCGTTCCGTTGACAAATTTGTAATATGCTATAATATAATTATTCAGCAAACATTTGATGAAGAAATGCATTTCTACAAGATCAAAGAAATCATCAAACATCCTGAACAAAAGTTAACAGAAATAGAGTTAAAGAGGAAAAGTGAACGAGAGAGAAAGAGGGGGGTTTATGCATGTACGTGTTCCGTAAGTGTGAGTGTGAGAGAGAGTAAAAGAGAAACAGAGATAGAGAGGTGTACAATTTAAACTGGAACATAAACAGGAATACGACTTACACTGCATTATAATTGAAAACAGACCAATGCTCATGCACAACTTGAATGCTTATATATATAACATAAACATTCAAAAATAAACACACGCACATGTAATATCTGTGTGTGCATATGCATATATATATGTATACATACACACATATATATATGTGTCTGTATGTGTATATATATGGATATACATACACACTCATATATATATGTGTATATATATATATATATATATATATATACATACATATATATAT
>NC_068984.1:43827751-43830501 GCF_001194135.2 Octopus bimaculoides | reverse complement strand
TATACATATATATACCATCATGACCGACCAGTCCGTCGGGCGTCCATTTGACACCGCTGGTCACAGCACGCTGTCCACTCCTCTCTGGATCACGCCTTCCTCATCCACGTGGTCCCAATCGCCCTCGATTATATAATTAAATATATATAATTATCGCCCGTATATAGTTACATAGGATCCACACTTACCACTCTATCACGC
Source organism: Octopus bimaculoides (assembly GCF_001194135.2). Taxonomy (NCBI): domain Eukaryota; kingdom Metazoa; phylum Mollusca; class Cephalopoda; order Octopoda; family Octopodidae; genus Octopus; species Octopus bimaculoides. Next base: position 43,830,300 of record NC_068984.1, on the reverse strand, counting down.
CGGTGTATTGATTATGCCTATAGCTTTGCATATATGTATTCAAATACCCGCTTCTTCATTACTTTGTGTTCTTAAATAACCAACCTTTGATCTTATCTAAATTTATTAGCAATTCCTTCATTCTATGTATTAGATCATAATGTTTATATTTGTATAGAACGAGCCATTTTCGATTTCATAATTTTTTTTTTTTTTTTTTTTTTTTTTTTTTTTGTATTTCTATTTCACTACAAGATTTGAATATATGAACTATAAATTAAATTAAATACATGTAACGTAAACTTTCACAAGTTTTACCTGTCTCCACCCGGCTTGAACTATCAAAAATTACTAGTCAGCTTCTTTGCACTCTTAATTACCAAACCGTACCCCCAACTGAAATTAAGGGCGGATAACTAGACAGTATATTCCCACCTTACTAGAATTTACTTCCTGCAACTCACATCTCTTTCACATGGAATTCATCAAGCATGATCCCCAGTTACTTCAGCTTAAATCTTTTCAATATTCTCCAGCGACCAGCATTTATTTACTACTTCATGTCAGCTCTCAAATTCTTATACTCTTCAACTATAGCATGTGCAGCTCCTAGCTATCATACTCTCTCGCACAGTATCATACTCTCTGGTGCAGCAAGCACAGAGGTTGACTCTTATGCAATTATAAAGCGAAGTATGCACGTGTACTCGTATCACTGTCAGTTTAATGCTCCTGAACTATTTCCTAACTCAAACCACAAATTGCCGTCTCTAAGTTGCACTTGTGTGGCTGCATATGCATATTCTTACAATGATATATCTATAAATACGAATCTACACACACACGCACTCACATACGTTCCTTTACATTTATACATATACATACACATATACACAACCCGAGCACACAAGCACACACTCATTCCTTTATATCTATACATATACACACATATACATACACAGCGTTGCTGTGTGGTAAGAAACTTGATGCCCAACGGTATGGTTCCGGCTTCAGTCTCGCTGCGTGGCACTTTGAGAAGGAGTCTACTCAAATAATCTCAGGCCAACAGGCCGACTAAAGCCTTATGAGTAAATTTTTTAGACGGGAAATAAAAGAAGACCGCTGTGTATATGTGTGTGTGTCTGTGTTTGTGTGTGTGCGTGCGTGTGTGTGTGTGTGTGTGTGTGTGTGTGTGTGTGTGTGTGTGTGTGTGTGTGTGTGTGTGTGTGTGTGTGTGTGTTACTTTATGTCTGTGTTTGTCCCTACTCCACCGCTTGAAATGACTGAACAATCCTGAGGAGTCTTGGAGGACAGCCAATCTTAAATTTTGAACAGGCCGTCTCTACTGATTAAGTCTAAAGCCCTTGTGAGGTCGATGAAGGTGATAAAGAGTGGTTGACTTTGCTCTCGGTACTTCGCCTGTAGCTGTCGAAGAGAGAAGATCGTGTCTGATCTGAAACCGCATTGAGATTCGGGGTATACCCTTTCAGCGATTTTCTGTAGTCTGTTTAGGACCATGCGGGCAAAGACCTTCCCATCCATGCTTAACAGCCAGATGCCTTGGTAATTGTTGCAGTCTCTTTTGCCCCCTTTGTTCTTATATAGGGTGGCAATGTTACATTCTCTCATGTCTTGTGGGAATGATGTGTATGGGTGTTGTTGTTGTTGTTGTCGACGTTGTCTTGCGAGAGTCTTTACGCCAAATACAAAAATGAAATGCGTATATGTGTGTGTGTGTGCGTGTGCTGCGCGTGTATGTATTTATATTCTTACAAATCTTCACTCATTTATTAATGAAAAGTACAGCTATATTCAAACTCTCATATACGCACGTGGTGCAGAACTCTAAGCACACATCGCTACAGGCGCAGGTACACACTTTATACATCACAAATCCACCAAACATTGAAGTACGGGGAGCTGAATATGTATACACACAAATGTATTTACATATACACGAATTTACATTCACCCATATCCATTTATACATATTTAAACAAATTTACATACATATCTATAGCGACTTGACATAATATATGCAAGTACACATTAACATACGCCCCAATATATTGAAATAAGAATAGAGAAATATAAACATATGCGTACAATTATACCAACGTATATGTATGAGTAAATATGTGTGCGTATTTGTATGTACACACAAAAGGCGCTTAGCAGAAAAACACATACACATACATACAAATATATGCGAATGTACAACAATTTTCATACACATCGCTGAACAGATAAAATATTAATGCCTTTAAGCAGCCTCAATGGGCTCTTAAGGGCCAGTACTTAGTACGGGATTTCATATGTGTTGAGCGGATGAAAGATAAATCTCTCCCCCAGGAGACGACGTCAGTCTACCTAAAGTAACATTCCCATATTATATTATACCAATCCCAGCTGCACTGAAGCGATGTAAAACTACGTTTACTGCCTGAATTGATTGCTAAACGCTCACATGCACACACATACAACACGTACATCTAGACATAACATACATACATACATACATACATACATATATATATATATATATATATATATATATATATATATATATA
>NC_068984.1:43823004-43827599 GCF_001194135.2 Octopus bimaculoides | reverse complement strand
ATATATACATATATACCTTTCGCTCTCTCTTTCTCTCTATCTCTATCTCTCTCTCTCTTGGTATGTGTATATGTGTGTGTATATATATATATATGTGTGTATACACACACACACACACACACACACACACACACACACATATATATATATATATATATATATATATATATATATATCATATACAAACATCCACATATACTTATATACGTATACATACATACAAGAAACACAAAACACCATCGTATATGCCCATGATAAACAGATGCTATGTGCCATTAAAAGAAACACAACAACCAACGGAGGTGGGGGGAACAATTAAAGAAGAACAAGAAAACTATTGGGATCGAACCAGTCATATGTTATTCATCCATCACTATGGCTGCAAACACTGTTTGCATGACAATGGAGCGTGACGGAACAAAATCCACTGTGATTGGGATGCAGAGAGAGAGAGAGAGAGAGAGAGAGAGAGAGAGAGAGAGAGAGAGAGAGAGAGAGAAGGGTGAAGCGTAGAACATCTCATTTCATTGATGGAAAAACAGCTTCTAGCCTACAATAACAACATAAACAGCAACAGGGGCATCGATAGCAGCAGCTGCAGCAACAGCAGCTGAATCAGTAGCAACAACAATAACGAATTCGTTTAGTGGCAGCATTAGCAGCAGCAACTGGTATGGCAAGCAATGGCGAGAAAAAAAATGCAACAGTAACTACAACAACAGTAGCGTAGATTAATGGCAATATTGAAACAGCACCAGCAGCAAGCAGAAATACTCAGTGGTACAATAAACAATAACTGCAACAGCAGCAGCATTCGCAGCAGCACTAGTTTAATAATATCAGGTGTAATACCATAGCGATAACAACAAGAGTAAAAACAAATTTAATGATAATAATTACAATGAGGTTTTATTTGCCACGAGGGAGATGATAAAAAGGACATTAGAAGGACATTACGAGGACAAAACGTTGGGAATTTGTGCAGATTTGATCATGGAAAAAGAACAGTCATGAGAAATGTCTACAAAAGAATATAAAATAAAATCTCTCAATACGTGAACAATTACCTAGGGCCTGTCAAAGAGCTCCGGAGAACCCCAAATGCTACCGATTTCTTAGATCAAATGCCCTTTCCCACTTAGCTTCTCCTACATACAGACATGATCCTGACAATAAGCCTATTTATGTGGCTCGTTCCCACAAATCTCCTATCTTTCAGCGAAATCACTGCACTACCAGATACCTCAAGACGAACTTGGAAGGATTTGCTGAATATTTGGCCTAAAACAAAAGAGTCCTTTATCCAACGCTTTTAATCTTTTCCACAATACAAAACCATTTGTTTTTGGCAATTAGATAGGCGTATGCGTCTACATAACATACACACAATGTATATCCAAAATAATATATAAAGTACAGGGTATCTACATATTTGCAGAAGAGCTTTGATTTATCGTTAAATCAAGCAATAAATTACTCTTTTTCAGGATCCTCCAGATGGTTGAAAAAACGGGAGAAAAGCAACGGATATCTGGGTGAAATACTTGCAAAAGGGTGAACTCTGCTCAAGACACCCAAGGATCATATAGTAGTGTGAAACCTTATAACTAAGCCTGAATATTAATCACACACTCAGTAGTCAACCACTATGGTAAATGGCTTACTTAATCATAGTTGCTTATAGCTACTTAATTCAATAAAACTAACAACACTAGTAAATAATACAGCATTAGATGTGTCAACGGAGAAGCTTTCACGAAAACGCTTGTTGAGTTGAACATACCAACTAGATTTTCTTAAATCACACCCTATTATCTTTTTTTAAAGGAAAAGAATCCAGTGGATAATGTAGTCCTAGATGTACTATATGTAAAAGATGCAGAAATATCGATACTAGAGTGCCTTTAATTATAAATCTGTTCACTATAGCACAAGGCGAGTGAATGAGGAAGCCTCTACGTGGTTTCTTGACTTGCATGAAACGGTGCCAATTATCTGGAGAACTTAAAAGATGAAAGAATATATTAACTAAACTTGTCCTACGTAACAATATAATACAGGATATCACGATTCAATTCTCAACCTGATTTCGATTCTAAACATTGTCATTTTTACTTCGCAAGTTTTTAAAGTTCTCTTTTTCCACGAATTCCTAAATTACTTTCAATATTTCGTTTTATCGGAGTTCCGATGTCAAATTTATACTTCATATCGTCTGGATCGATCATAGGAAACACATTATAAATGATGAACCTGATTCAACTGAATACACATCTCATCAAAAATGATTATGCGACGAGATATCAATCATTATTATTGGTACGCTTACTAGATAATGTACAGACAATGTAACAGAAAATATCTATTATATATAATATCGATTTCTTTCTCAGGCACAAGGCCAATTTTTGAAGCAAGGGAAGTGTATTCGATCGAATCGATCCAAGCATATTAAGGATACTTATTTTATTGAGCCAGAAATGATGAAAGACATAATCGAACCTAGTGGGGTTAGCATTCAGACAGCAAAAGACAAAGCTTAAATATTGTAATTCATTTAGTTTGTGGATGTGCCATTTCTGCCAATTCAATGCTTTTTAAAATATATATAATATTGATTTATTTTGATTAGACAAAATACCAAATCCTGTAGGTCACTGAGTATAGTCCGTTGAATCAAATATCAATACATTACGAGTATCTATTCCCGTATTGTCTTCCATAATAGTATATACCATTTGTGACATTAACCCTGATATATCGAATACTGACTTAGATAATAGGGATTTCTAACATAGACAGTCGGTAGAGGAGTAAATTCGAGTAGATCAGCTCCAGTATTTAAATTCTAATTATTAACAGACTCAGGAAACATGAAAAGCAAAATCATCCTCGAAAGGATTTGAACTCAAATTGCAAGGTTATGTATGGGAATACTTCGAAGTGACGGGTTTAACATTCCGCAAATTCTGCCAATTCAACGCCTTTCTATATCTTTAATAATAATCATTTCTAACATAAGCGCAGAGTCAGAAATTAGGAGGAAAGTGTAAGGCAGTCCCACCAAAGCCGGAGGTGAAAGGTAAGGTTGACCGCAGCAGAATATGAACTCAGGACATAAAAAACCGTAGCTAGATACCGTGAGACATTACATCCGATGGCCGAATGATTCTGCCAATAATAAGGGCACTTGCAGTGGTCATCTCCTTTTAAGCTAAATGCTACAGGCTATGAATCCGTTCGCCAAACGTACGTAGCCTCCGTAAATTACATTGATGGATTTATTGCGAACTAAGTGGTGAGCTGTTAAGAGTTAAATGTCGTTCACAGGAACAGAGTTATATTGATATAAGAAATATCTTTGGTGGTCAAAATTTTCTTCAGTAAAAAAGAAAACAACATACGTATTTATGTACATATGTATGTTTGTATGTGTACATGGTTGGATTGATGGTTGCATACATGTTTTTGCTTGAGATTTATTTAAGCGTTACTTTCATTGAATTCAACTGGTCACTAACCAGGTGAGAAGACTCTTTTAAGAGAATATTATTCCCAAGTTGGAAATGCATATGGTTGACTATGAGTTCTGCTAACACACACAAACACACACACACACACACGCGTATATGAATACGTAATATATGTATGGAAGCACAATTTTCTGTTCATAAAAAGACATTATAACATTGATATGTATATTTTAATGTCAGTATTCGTGTCTGTGCGTATATGTGCGTGCCTGCGTGCGTGTGTGTGTGTGTGTGTGTGTGTGTGTGTGTGTGTGTGTGTGTGTGTGTGTGTGTGTGTGCGTGTGTCTATGTGTGTGTGTGTGTGTTCATAGAGTTGCACTGTACCTAAATGCAGAAGTATGTGTCGGCCAGTTTGCAGGTGCGCGTATACACGAATGCATTCTTTAAGTATTCGATATCCCAGCAATAAATGAACTTCATTTTCAGCCCTAATAACATTTATGTCTATCTTTATGTCCCAGCAAAGGCGGGACAATCGATAGCCCTATTGTTTCCGTTGGAGAACGGTGTAAAGAGGAGCAGATGAGGGGGTTTTCTGTTTGTTCTTTCTGCACTATTCTTAAATTCTAAACACTGATGACCAGCTTGTCAACAGATGTGCTATGTGTAATAAATGCACGTTTTGCACACACAATTCAGTAAACAGACGCAGCTATAAACGCATTTTTATGAATGCACATATACGTACATATATATGTGTGTGTGTGTGTGCACTATGTGTGTGTATGCACTATGTGTGTGTGTGTGCACCATGTGTGTGTGTGCACTATGTGTGTGTGTTTGAACGTATAGTATTATGTATACATGTATGTACGTATGTATGCCGGTATGTAAGCAATTTCAGATGTGACAGTGTATATAGCATTTTCAAAATAGTTTTATCTCTATAATATATATTTACACATATGCAAGCACATGTCTCTATATGTGTGTGAAGAGAGTAAGAGGGGGAGCGCACGCGCGCGTTTATGCGTGTGTGTATGCGTCTATATATATGTATATTTATGTCTATCCTTATGCATATATATGTTTATATCTGTGTGTATATATATATATATATAT
>NC_068984.1:43803135-43822603 GCF_001194135.2 Octopus bimaculoides | reverse complement strand
ACATACATATATATATATATATATATATATATATATCTTTATATATATATACAAATGTATGTATGTGTGTGTGTGTGTGTGTGAGAGAGAGAGAGGGGGGGAGAAAGGGAAAGAGATAAACCCAAGTTTAATCTTTTGTATATTAGATCCTGCGTACGTTTCACCACTCTGGTTGTTAGGAACTCTGCATTGGGTGTTCAATGCAATTAAAAGCTTAACCACAATGGATCGTCAGAGAAGACTTTATTGAATTATGTTAGAAAGAACTATGTACATATGTATATGTATGCACATGCGAGCGCGCATATTTGCGTGTGTGTATGTGTGTGTATCTGTGTGTTTGTTTGTGTCGTTATACACATTCATGTGTTTGCATTTACAGATGCATATTTCGCCGAAGACTGCTAAATTCTATTGCTAGATTTTTAATCCAATCCTTTGAACAATATTATGAATGTTCAATAAGTGTGTGTTTGTTCAATATCTTGTAGATAGATTTTAAACTAAATATCGTTTCCTACGGGTATGCTTCATTCACTTGCCTTCTGATGAATATCAGCAACTGAAATCATTGTAGTCATTGAATTATTCCCGAATGCTATGTCTGCAGACTCATAAGTATTTTCTACCAATAAACCAATACAAGTGAGAGAGCAGATTATTGCTAAACAACAAAATCTCTACTACAAACATTTCCATCAACACTGACGCCGCCATATATAGCAGCAAAGACGAACGAGCGATCAGTCTCTATCATGTTGGTCGCTTTGCTAAAAGTTATCAGCTAAACATTTTCAAATCTCACTTTGCTGTCAAAAAAGACTGTATGAATACGACTGGAATGTTTTTCATCATAGGTCTGAAAATGAACAAAAAATATACTAAACAAAGAGGAAGTTTTTTTCTAAGTAGTCGATCGACCTGTTGCATTTAGTACAGAAGCCAAATCTTCCTCGGAAACCTGAAATGAAAACCTGATTTTCTTTTCAATCCATCAATCTTAAGATTGAATGATCGATGAAAAACTTTGACCAAATGTATTTTTCGTACTCATTACAATCGATCTATCTATCAAAGTATAGAACTAAGTTGGTGTGCACTATCAGGATCTAGGTCGCAATAGGCATACACGCATACATACATTTATTCTACAATTGTTGGATGTCCAATCTGACCTCTATACGTTAAGTATAGTCCTACATGCTTGTATTATATTACGTAGTGTTTCTACCTTACAATAACCACACCTCTCCTATCGTCATTGGCTATAGTACCGCTTCTGCGTAAGCTATTACATAATGCATAATATACCGTTACATACAGCAAGAACTTTTAAACGGATGCTTAACTTACGAATGTTTTTCATTAAATTGATGAGATGCATGTCGCCCAGATTATGGTGCCAATGCATGTTAAACAACATTCCCAGAAGATAGCTACCTATTCCTTACAGTTAGAAGAGATTAGAGGCAGGTAGAACCATTTCTGTTGCTCAGAGACGAAGCAGCTGCAGCGGATATGATCTACATGATACGTGTATTGGTGCACTGGTAATCCAACACGATATTCCAGCGTACATTTTGCCATCATCTTTCTCTTTCACGCTGTATCTATGTGTGTGTTTGTATGTGTGTATATGTGTGGCTATGTAAATGAGTAAAATAGTGTGAGATGTATGTCAGAAAGAGAGAGGAGGGATACATAGTAATAGTATACATAGTATATACATAGTATATACATAGTAATAGTATATTTTTTAGATCAATTTCTAATGCCACAAAAATTTGGTTTCAAAATTTCGATCGCATTTATTTCTCGGATTGTTTTCATCCATACACCAGTTTATGGAAGCACCAGTGTCAAGAATGGATTTCCATAATCTTTCCCAAGCACCGATATATCAACATCCCAAATGTTATGGACACATCTGACACATTTGTAGCTATTGCCACTTTTATTTCATTGAGTCTCTTTCTTTCTCCTTCTCTCTCTCTCTCTTTCACACACACACACACACACACACACACACACACACACACACACACTAGCATACACACATAGACATACATAGATAGTGTCAATTTATCTATCTTTGAGAACGTTTCCGTAATAACAGATATATTAGAGACTTGTTCTCCCAGCAATCTACGCTAGTAAGCCATGTTGTGATCAGCCCTTGAGAACATCGGCAAAAGCAATACTGTCACATTTTACATTGACAAAGTCTTGGAGCGTCTCTTCCATGAAAACTTACTGGTTAAATAGCCGGTCTAAAACACCATCAGTTTCTTTTCTTTTGGGTCGGAAGTGCTATCTATTATAGCCTCGGGCCAACCAAAACCTTCCGAATGGATTTAGTAGACGATGGAAACTGAAAGAGGTCACAGACGTGTGACGAAAGATTTCCGAGCAATCGATATAAGATAAAATAATAATAGTAATAAACGAGTGAAGAACTAATATATAGCTTGTGTGTTTATTTGGCAAACAAATATAGCAATGTGTGTAGGGGGAGTGTATGTGTTCTTTGTGCATGTATTTGTCCCCTAACACTGCTTGCCAACCGGTGTTGGTGTGTTTACGTTCCCTGAAATAAGCGGTTCGATAAAAGAAACTAAGAAAAACTAACAGGCTTTAAAATAAAAAAAAGTACCGAGGCCGATTCATGCGACTAAAATTCTTCATAGCGGTGCTCCAGCATGGCTGCAGACTTATGACTGGAACAAACAAAAGAATAACAGAGTGCCAAGAAAACAAATTTTATATTTCTGAACCGCTGTTGACAGCCTCATATGTATAATACAGCTAAAACTGTACCGCAGTGGTTGGACAACGGCTTTTGGGGCCGCAAAATATTTCAGTCTTTATCAATTGCTGATTCTGTACAAAGGCCAACTAAAATCCACATGAGATAACTGCTTGAGTGTATGAAACAGTGCTGTTGCTACACTTACAAACATTTTAGGTGGCATTTAAAATGATTATATTCAAATGGTGGTCAAAGATATTCTCACGATTCATAGTTCATACTCACGACATTTCTCTCTCTTTCTTTCTCTCTCTCTCTCTCCCTCTCTTTCTCTCCCTTTCTTTCCCTGCTTCCCTTCCTTTCCTTTCTTCTCTACAATATCTTCTGTCCCTTTGAACAAGCTGAATTTCATTTCCGGCTTACAAAAAAAATTTTCCATATCTCAAACTAAACATTTCGCTCAATTGCTTCTCTCATGAACAGTCCCTGATCTACAGGTGTTTTAACTGAATATCGACTGTGTCAAACTCATTAGTCTGTAAAGTGCAAAAAATTTCAGGACTACTGGTATTCATTCTGTGAATAACACACTGATACGATCGGAAGTATTTTTAAAGCGAAGGTAAAAGAAAATAAGGTGTCTGTAAATATCTTCATTATTATTTGCTTCAAATGCTTCTTCTTGCCAGCATTTTTGCACTTATTTCACTATAACACTGTAGTTTCACTAGGGTTACACGAAACATTATATAATATATAACATTTTCATCATAATGTATATTTGATTTATTATTACCTTAGATGATACAGGTAACCTTAGCAATTCATTTTAATGGCTACCACTTTCTCGTTCTTACGTCAATAGAACGTACATTTATGCAATATTAAAATTGTTTTTTTGCAGCTATATGTATATCATATGTATATGAATATATAAATGTAAGAAATATACAAATAACAAAACGATAGCAGGCATGTATTCTTACTTTTCTTTTAAAGAATATCGTGTTATTTATTGTGAGACATCACTCACACGCGCACATACATGCATGGCCATATATATATTCGCCTGTGTGTGCGTATGTGTATGTGTGTGTGTTTGTGTGCGTGCGTGTGTGTGTTTGTGTGTGTGCATGTGTGTGAGTGCGCGCGTGTTTGTCTAAATAGACCGAGAGAATATAAAAATATAAATACTTAGTGGATTCGAACCCCAAAAATCCATGGTATGATGCTCTTGAATGTAGATCTCGTCCAACAGGCCATCCTTACTGACGAAACATGGATATGCACAAAAGGGAATCTCCGTTCACCGTACACACTGAGAGAACTTACCACTGTTTATTCATTCCACAATCTGTGGTGCTAGAGGAGGAACAAAAATACTAAAAACCGTTGAAATCAACTCTGAACAGTTTAAACTACAAAGCTGGAAGGCCTCCACTTCACATGACTGCTCATTCTTCTACAATAACTGCAATAAAGACTGCCACTCTCGAGTAGGTCTACGCAGCTATCATATACGATCGGCTAATATAATAACACCAAAGAAAGGAAGAGTGGAAGTTTTTGAGAAAAGTAGAGAAAAGAAAAGACAAAATTTCCATCGAGGCCGATTTGAGCGGGTTTGGATATTGATTATTAATTCGGAACCTTAACAGTGGTAACTATTTGAAGTCACTGTAGTAAATGTTTTGCCTTTGACGTAAATATTGCCGTTGGTACTAGTAACGTTGACTGATTTTCTAATTTCATTATGTATTTTATGACTTGAATGATATACCACATACGCTTGGGTTGATTCTGGCGTACTACTAATAGGGATATTTTTAATGCAGTAGGCTGGAATGTGAAGATAACACTGACACTACTGGACGAGATTTGAGCAAGAAATTTCTATAGAGTTCAGATCTTTAGTGTTTCACACACCTCCACTAACTTTTCGATTGTTATTGCGCTATTGTCGCAGTGGTATTGTTGACTTCACCCTTATATCAGTTCTGATTAAGCAGACACACCTATGATCAAAAATGTTTGAACTGTGACCATTCTCCAAGATTGTAAGGCTTATATGAAGAAGACATGGCCGTTGTTTCTCAGCAGGCTAAAGTCCTCGTAGAAGCTTCTTCGTTGATTCGTTGATTTTTGGTGATGATGTTGGTGGTGTTGTTGTTTAACTCCAGTTGATCCCAAATCAACTAATTCCAAGTTGAAAGACATTCCATATTGATTCACCTGTCTGTTTTTTTTTTTATTTTCTGTGTACCCAATACCCAGTGGAGGCGCAATGGCCCTGTGGTTAGAGCAGCGGACTCGCGGTCATAGGATCGCGGTTTCGATTCCCAGACCGGGCGTTGTGAGTGTTTATTGAGCGAAAACACCTAAAGCTCCACGAGGCTCCAGCAGGGGATGGTGGCGAACCCTGCTGTACTCTTCCACCACAACTTTCTCTCACTCTTACTTCCTGTTTCTGTTGTGCCTGTAATTCAAAGGGTCAGCCTTGTCACTCTGTGTCACGCTGAATATCTCCGAGAACTACGTCAAGGGTACACATGTCTGTAGAGTGCTCAGCTACTTGCACGTTAATTTCACGAGCAGGCTGTTCCGTTGATCGGATCAACTGGAACCCTCGACGTCGTAAGCGACGGAGTGCCAATAACCCAATACCCTATTATCCAAAACGTCCTTTCTTATTCTGAAGATTCTTGGGTAACATCTCAAAGAGATTGGTTACTATTTCAAGCATGGCGAGTGACTGCGGAACAGATTTACCTCGCTAGACTGAGATTGTTGATTTTGGGACTGTGAATGTTGAGGATATTGACGAGGATGGAAAGACAAAGAAAGATGAAAAGGAAAAAAATACGATGTTATATTGGTGGTGGTGGTGGCTCTGCTGCTAGCATTATTGGCGGTGGATATGATAATTATCTTCAAGCGTCGGCATTGAACACGCGCGATTTTATAATAATTAATGTTCCTTCACTAATAATTCCTATTGATTACTCTTATTGGCCTATGTGCGATAAGGTTATTTTGTGTTTTATTCAAACTATTGCTGTACGATGGGTTAGTGAAGTGCACGAAGTGAGAGTTGGAATCTACTCTCAGACTTTATCACATTGGTTCAACGCAAAGAAGATTAGATGGAAAAAAAAGTTTTCATATACTCAAAGACCATTACGGTATAACAAACGGCCATCTTTAGTTGATTCATTCGTCGGTTATTTTTTAAATTAGATTTGTGAAAATAGCGCAGGATAAAGTTGACAGAAATAACATTCAAAATAGAATATACTGCATTAATTGTCTAAATTAAACTTATGAGGCAGTTGAAGAAGTGGGTGGGGGCCAATTTTACCGTTTTGTGTACACTCAGGTACTGTACTAATCCCATGATCCAGAATTAAACATGTGTAGAGGTAGTTATTTTTTATCACGGAGACTAATGTAATTATGGAGGCATTCCCCATACACACTGCAAAGAAATAATCGTACTAGAAAAGAAGGTTTGACACTTTGGGAAAACTTATGTGAGTTTGAAACGTTGAAGGTTAGTACTTTAAGAGAACACAAGAAAAACTGGAGATCTGCAGTTCGAGCGGAACATTAAATTCAGAATGAAAGACCTATATAATGTTTAACAAGGTGCATAGAGAGAGAAAGAAATAGAGAGAGAGAGAAAGAAATAGAGAGAGGGAGAGAGAGAAAAAGAGAAAGAAATAGAGAGAGAGAGAGAGAGAGAAAAGATGTACCGGAGCTTGAGTCGATTAGGTTTGTTACGAGTAAGTCCAGATAAGTGAAAATTATGAATAAATGAAATGAAAAAGAGCCTTTTCTTATATCAGGTCTCAGAGGTGCTTTGCTGAAGATTTGAGAATAGTTATCAATAACGATGAATATTTTGGTCATTTAGAGAGTCAGCAGTTGCACGTGTTTGAAGTAATTTCTTTTTGAGAATTTGGGAATAATAGACATAACCACGATTAGCAACTTGCTGTAGAGTTACTGTGCAGTGTGCAGGTAGACTCAGGTAAAATGTAATCATTAAGTTCTAATCTAAAATATAGATTTAGTTTACCTAATGTGAATTGTGCTTATAATAATTTCACCTACAATCTCTTAGCTGTTTATTTTAATAGTGTGACTTTTTGGATCATTGCGGAAAGAAGCTGAGAATAGAATAATTTACCAAAATCAAAGGGATTCCGGCTCTTTACATTCTGAGTTCAAACCCTGCAAGGGTCAACTTTTTCTTTCATCTATTCGGGACTGATAAAATAAAGTACCAGTAAAGTACTACAGTCGATGTCTCTCTTTTAAAAATTGCTGGCATCGTACCAAAAATTTGAAACGTTTATAACTCAACCAAATCACATATCACGTTGAAGATAAAGAGTACACCTACAAATACTTCACGAGACACTAAGATATGTGTTAACTGTCTAGCCCGAATCTTAGTTTGTAGACCTTACTGTTTACGTTTTCTTTTTCTTTTCTCTTTTTCCCCCCTCTGATCACAGTTATTAATGTTTCTATGTTTTATGGTAGAAATCATAATTTGTACAAACATTTCCTCCATGACTTAAATTTCTTTTTAAAGTCATCCGCATTTTACTGTAGCTGTTGTTGTTTGTTTAGTTGGAGGTCATTCTTGCTAAAGCATACAGTTAAACAAAACGTTCCAGCCGTGATCGTCTCATTTTTTTTTCACAGATTGTTTATCCAATAATACATTATCCAATGTGTCCTTAATCTTCATGACAATTGGAATGATTTGGTGGATATTTGGCAGCTGTTTCTAGCAGGTTGGGCAACCTTATGGGGACTGTCTCCTTGGCGACCATATGGGAGAGGTCTCTACCCTGTTTCAAATAACAAATTAAGCACCTTATCTTTATTCAAAGATCCCCAGAATATTTCACACATACTTACTTATACTTCAGACCATCAGATAAGAAAGTAAAATGAACTCTAGAAATAACGAACACTTCTGGAAACAGTTAAGAGATTAGTCTTGACAGAAAGAAAAGCTGGTGGAAGTAATTCCGATTTTAGTGATTTCGTAGTAGATTCTAATTGAAATCACGCAGTGACTTACGTTACAACAATCACACCATTAAAATAAACAGCCAGAACATCGCAGTTGAAATATGTTAAGCACAATTTACGTTAAGTAAACTCACTAAACATAATCTGAGTTTTTTTTGTTTTTTTTTTGGAACCCATTGGTTTCATTTTTACTAGGTCTACCTACACAGCGACTTCACAGCAGGTTGCTAATCATATTTATCGTCGTGTGTGAATTAGAACAATTACGTTTCCAAACATAATTCATATCACAGTGGCCTATGTTAAGACGCTCACGTAAGTAACATATTCTCCAAACAATGAGAATATTTTCACTTTATTATAAATTGAAGTGAATTTCAAATACAATAAAGGTAGGAATACGTATACCCCATCTATGTTAAATTCACACTAACTGCTTAGTTTAGTATTTCTTAACCCTTGTAGTAGTGCATTCCTTTCAGGGATTTGAGAGGTCACAAAGAAGTCTCTAATCGATTTACCCCTTCCCCCACAAAATCAGGCCTTGTGTCTATAACAGAAAGGATTATTGTTGTTGTTGTTGATGTTGTTGCTGTTGTTGTTTCAGTGGATTGAAAGTGCTTTACGTAGGATGTGCGCGGTGCATAGTAGTGCTATCTACTGTGTGTTATATACATTCATATATCCTGGTCTTTGTTTTTATGTTTTTTAATCATACCTAATGCACCTAGTATTATAAGAATAGTTTCTGTTTTTAGATTCTACATTCGAGTGTCCCCTATTTTCAGATCTTTGTATTTTGAGTTTCTCCGTTTCTTTTAGAGATAAATTGTCACAAGTTGCTATTAATACACCGATTAGATACACCGATTCAATATGCATGCAGTCTTCCATATTTATCAATGGCCTTCCTCTATTCGCTCTCCTTGTGTATAGGCGATCAGTGTCTGAATGTGGGTGATGGACTACACGCATTGTTAGGAGCTTTTTTTTAATTCCAATACCATGCCGGACCACTGCGGCTGCGCGCGAGTTTATTACCGAAATTATGATTCTGACATTCAGCTTTGAATCCAATATTTTTCTTATTCGCCGCAAATACTCTTTCTTTGCCTTTTCTTTAGTATCACTGTGCTTGATTCAAAGTATTACCATATTATATCCGGATTCAGGTTCAATTGCTTTCATCATTTTACCACTTGGCATACAGGTTCCTCCTGTAATGACAAACTTTTCTTGTTTCACCATCGCAACACATTTTGAAAGTCCAAACTCCATCTTGATCCGCACAGAATGGACTAGACTATCCAATTCTCACTCAAATTTTGTCAATTACTTCAAATCATTCATAAATAGAAGACTATTGAGCCTTCCTTTTCCACTTCCCAGATCGTACCCCAACTTTGTCTTCCGCGGCATTTCACTCAAGGGAACCATTCCCAATACAGAGATCAGCTGGAATACACTGCTTCCCTGGAAAATTCCTCTCTTGATTTTCACTCCTCCTAACACCTGATTCCCTGCTGCCAATTCTGTTTGCCAACACTTCATACTGTTCCATATAAGGCTCCTCATGTTTTTTGCTATTTCATACAGTTTCGTAGTTCTGGTTATCAATGAGTGTGACATCATATATATTTTGCTATAATCAATCTATGCTATGTTCAAATGTGTGTAATTTTCATACCAGTTTCTAATGATTAACCTGTCAACTAATAGCTGATCTTTCGTTCCCCGGCTCTTCTTTCGACACTCTTTCTGCTCAGTCAGTAGTAGCCCACATTTTGTCTAAGTATCCAAACAATTCGCCAACCAAAACAGCTGACAGTTATTTCCACAAAAGCGGAAGACACGTTGTTGGTCGAAAGTTGGATACAATGTAACTCTTTTCAAGATCATTTAACATATAACAATGTCTCTCTCATTGTCATCCAACTGGGTCCTGAGCCTTCCTGCAAGCATTTATCCAGCTGTTCTGCTATCCTTTCGTAGAGCTCTCTCGGTATCTCTATCCAATATCTTTGAAAACCATCCGGTCCTGGACTCTTCCAATTTGGTATTTTACTTACCTGTCTTTATCTTTCCTGTATTTATTGTTGCTGTCTTGACTGTATGTTTCTTAACCTATCTTGGATTTCATGCAACCACTCCACATTATCATTATGCTCTATAGATTGATCCCAGATTTCCCCACGAAAGGCTCGGCTTTCGTTACATCAAAGGTCAGTGTTATGTGTAATTGTCCATCTAATTGCTCAAACACTTCTTACTCTGATTGGCTAAAAAAAACAATATGCTCTACCTGAATTTTCTTTTATTGCCATATCTCCAATGATTTCCTCATTGCTACTCATTCATATCCTTTATCTTTTATTCCATATTTTCTTTCCAGCTTTATTCTTATCTTTTCATTTTGCTGTTCCCATCTTTTCAGTCTATGAACTTGTTCTAAATGTCTTTTTAATTTAGTCAGTTTCTCACAAATTCGTTTTCGTCAATATTGTTTTTTACGTACTGTTTGTTCTCTTCTTTTATATCCAAACCTCTCCGTGCTAACCTATGCAGCAACCCTGATAATCTTGTTGGTTTCAATTATATTACCCATCTGAAATAATCCAAGAACCGAATTTATTCTCTCGGTTTCTGCTTTTAGCCTACACCTATTAGCATATCTCAGATCGGGGGGTGTTTCAGCCTGGTCTTCTCTAATATATCCTCACTACATCTTGTTGATAACCATCGTGTCCTTATATCTCTTCCCATTATCACTGTTTCATTTGCTGACAATGCATTTACATCTTGCCCTACATCTCCACCACTATCACTCATTTCTCTGTCCTCATAAGACATGATATCTGCTGGTGCAATATTATCAGGTATTTTTTTTTCCTATTTTCTTTTTCATTTATTCACTTTCCATGTCTGTTAACCACGCATTTGTTATTATTGTTCTTGCCTAATCGGCTACTTCTTGCTCACTTATCTCAAAGTGTCTTATTTCATGCCATTTTGATTCCATGAATTTTCGGTGTCCCTTTCTACTGGGTTCACTTCGGATCCAGCTCTCAATTAAAATTTGGTTTGCCTCCTTGTCCTACCATTATCTCTGCCTTTGATTTTCAGTATGAGCAGTCTCTGGATGACGACCGGGCAAGCGCTACTCAACCAAAGGGGACCTGCCGAGCAAAAGACATTCAAAATTGGTTCCAGATTCATAAACACCATTATTCGATATACTTGTATGGGACATTTTCACTCAATACTGAGGTTTGTGTTTAGGTCAATTACGAACTAGTATTTTTATCGAGATACCATCTCTAGAAGGATGCTCTAGAAAGATGCTAGGGGATTATGACACCCATCACACTCTCTCGTCCAAAATCCTAGACTCTACTGTATATTAATTCCATGTACATAAAAGGCTTCCTGGATGCAGGGCCGGTGGATCGGGGACGCCCAAAATGGAATTTGCTCTGAGTAGCATGAAATGTGTCACGAAGCATTTAAATAATTTGAATTGAAGAAACAAAACACTAAAAGAATTTGTCCAATCCCAGGCAAAATGAAAACCGTTATTGTCCCGTTCTGGCTTCATACTAAAATCTATGAAGTTTCTTTATTTTTAATCTTTTTTTTTTAACCAAACCTTCAATATTCATACGACGAAATCGACGGAAGTGACCCTTATTATTATTATTAATATTATTATTATTAAGGCGGTGAACTGACAGAATCATTATCATGCTAGACGAAATGCTTAGCGGTGTTTCGCCTGTCGCTACGTTCTGAGTTCAAATTCCGCCGAGGTCCACTTTGCCTTTCATCCTTTCGGGATCGATAAATTAAGAACCAGTGAAATACTGGGGTCTATAATCAACTACTCTCCCTCCCCCAAGAAGAAAGTGCTGTTGTTGTTGTTGTAGTTGTTGCTGCTGCTCGGTCTTGTTTGCTCTGATTGATTCTATGACAGCGGACAACGGCCTGTTGTCAAAGATCACACAGAGTCTCTTTCCGCACATTATAAGCTTTGATTCATTGTTGTTAAATATCGTGGGAGATATCCAAGTACCAATTTCAAAATCCTTGTTCCTAGCAACGTAGATTTTTGGGCTTGCTCTGCTCTCATGTCAAATCCGATTTCTCTGACATATTTCTTGAACTTGGTCGTTAGTGCTCCGAGTGCCCCTGCAACTACTGGAATGACAGACATTCTCCCCATAATCCACATTCTTACAATTTCGTCTTTTAGTAGTCTGCATTTTTCAACCTTTTCTAGTTCTTTGTCACTTATACGTGCATCCCCAGGTATTTCAATATCTATAATTCATGATTTCCATTTTTCTTTTATCTACCACAACAATATCTGGTCTCCGAGTTTCGATTAAGGAGTAACATTGGATTGTAAAATCACACAGTATCTTATATTCCTTGTTCTCGGTGACCTCTTCTGGTCCATGTTCGTACCATTTCTGTGCTCTGTCCAGGCCGTACTTTTCACATAGCCTCCAGTGAACAAACTTAGTCACATTATCGTACCTTCTTTTGTAGAGTTTTGGACTAGTTTGCTACACTCACTCACAACACGTGAGATTGTTTCGTTTTTGCTGCCATACATCCTACAAAGGGGTGATTCGCTGTGCTTATCTATTTGGAACTTGGTGTAATTGCTCTCAGAGCTTGTTCCTGGGCGCTACATATCAATGTCTCAGTGCATCCTTTCAGATCACTTTTTCTTAGCCATCTTTAGGTGTTGGTCTTGTCTCTTCTTCCGATTTCTCTGAGGCATTGCCCATGCAGTGATTTCACCTTCCAATTGTTTATTCTTTCTTCATCTTGTTTCTTAAATATTTGTGGGTGCATCACATTTTCGGTAGATATTGTATTGTTAATTCTGACAGCGACAAGCAAAGATTCACTCTGCTCTTTGATGTACCATCTCAAACTCTTCTCGTTGACAACACAGATCTTGCGTCATACGAGACCCCTTCCTCCCTTGTTCCTAGGCACAGTATCGCTTTTGGTATAGTTCCTTGTTAATTCTCATCACTTTTCTGGTTTTCCTGTCCATTTCATCAAGCTCGTTCTTTGTCCACCAAAGAACACTTGCGCCATCTCGCCTTAAGGAAACATCCCATGTGTTCGTCGCCCTGATCTCGCCTTAAGGAAACATCCCATGTGTTCGTCACCCTGATCTTGATTTTTTCTATTAAGAGTACACCCCATAATTAATTTGGTTCTTCTGAGATATTCTGGCCTAAAGCTTTCCTTCATTTCACTTTCCTTGAATTTGTCATATTCCAAAAAAACCCAGATACTTATATCCTCAATACCCTTGATTTTCTCGCCGTTGGATAGTTCTACAACATTAGACGACACTTTTTTACCTTTTTTGCATTATAAGCATACCACACATTTTAGTCCCAAATTCCATTCCGATATGCTTACTGAATATCTGCACTATTGAAACTAGGTCATTTCACTTTCGGTCGTCCAAAAGATCTTTAAACCATCCATTATTATTATTATTAGTTAATTTCCTTTATATTCCCCTTGTTGCCTTCTGATACTGTTCCCAAGGATCCAACAATAATTGGCACTATTTTCACTTTCATTTTCCATAACCGGGCTATTTCGTACTTAAGAGGATTATATTTATCTGTTTTTATTCGCCTTCCTTTTTGACTATTCAAGAGTCAAAGAGGCATGCAACGTCAACTATAAAGTAGCATATGCGATGCACTTTGTCCACAACCATTAGGTCCGGTCTGTTATGCTCTCGCACCCGATCTGTTTGGACTGGGAAATCTCAGAGGATTTTGCTAGTCTCTAATTCCACCACTCTCTGCGGTTTGTGCTCATACCATTATTATTATTATTATTATTATTATTATTATTATTATTATTATTATTATTATTATTATTATTATCATCATCATCATCAGCATCATTATTATGATTATCATCATTACTATTATTATTCATAGTTTCAGAAATACATTAAGAGTTTTCCTTCTCCAAAACAAATTAATACATCTTGGAAATTGTATGAATATATTTAAAGCTACATGAGATCGCTCTGACAAAGTTTACCGAATTTAATAGTAATATTTTCTATGGCTATCCTTATTCATTGTATGTTAAGGTCATTACAGAAATGATTTTATAACATTCCAGTTGTACCACTTATAAATAGAGTAATATACATTCTATAAATTTTTATTTCAGCAACTACGTTGAATTAATTCCTTAGCTTTTCAGCTAGCTTCTATACGTTATTATTATCGTTACTATTGCTATATCGATAGAGTACAATATCGTCTTTCTCATCATGGAAAATTATGTGAAGTTTAGTATTTGTTCTTGTGATGGTTTATCAGTATGTTAAAGTGATATAACTTCAACTTGCATCAATATATCCCATACATTGTCACTTTCTAAAACAGTTTAAGGTTCACATGAATAACACAGCTTATTCTTATAGTTGAAATTAGGTGGTGACTTCAGGTACAGAGAATAGCTTTTCTGCGTTATAGTGTCTCAAGGTAAATTTTATTCATGCTAGCATAGAATATCTTGATCCAATATTGTGTGTGTGTGTGTGTGTGTGTGTGTGTGTGTGTGTGTGTGTGTGTGTGTGTGTTACTTTTCAGAAAATACATCACGCAGGCGAATTTGTCAACTACATTCTAGGAACTATGGATATATTTTACACGTTTCGAAAGGTGATAGTCTGTTCTTCTTTTGCGTATAATAGTTTCCATTACATAATTCAGTCTGTTATCTGTATATAAATGCCAACTTTAGTCGTTTTGTTCATTGTGGGGAGTAAAATGACTACCCAATATATGTACACATATGCATACATTTTTTTCAGAAAACAAGACATGCTTTATGGTTCTTTGCATGATTCACGTACCATTTCAAGTGCAGGAATGTTTTTTGCTTATTTTAGGTTTAGTCTTTAATTCAATTTCTAGTGAGGATCGTGTTGCTGCAGATATAATAAATTTGCTACTTTACGATTCTGTGTTTCCTGGAATGAGGAATTTTATATTACATATTCGTTGGAGTGATGCCCTCATCTTGGTTGATGCTTTCACCACGTTTCAGTTTTGTACGCGCTAGCCTTCATCGGGTGTCTTGTGCCTTGGCTGGGATTGAAACTAGAATCTCTGGGTGGCTGCACTAATAATACAGAATTTTGAATTGTGTTTATAGTTGTAAACCTTGGTAAGCTTTTATAACCAATGTTCGTGTTCTTTACTTCATGTCAAGGTACTTTGATAGCATCTCGCAATATTTTAGTCCGTACTTTTGTCTGAAGATGTCGAAAAGGTTTTCTCTCATTTCTGACTTTACAATATTTAGGGCCGCTTTGATTTCTATGTCAGTTTGGACACATACACCCCATAGTGTAGATTTGGGAGTAATATAATTTATTTCCCAGATTAACACACATCACATGACCCATAGGTAACGTTAGTGGAGTCCCGCGTGGTGCAGTCATTTGAGGAAGGCCTCTGCTCTCTGAAGAACTTTCTCGCTTTGTCCCATTAGTCACAGAAGGCTTGAAAAATCACAGAGGTGTCGTTCTTCTCCACTGGTTAAGTCATACAAAAATGCCTTTGTCGGATTTAGTATCTTTAGTTCTCATGTAGAAATATCTCCATATTGCCTAATAAATATAATAGTCTATCGAATCATGTCTGTCTTTGTGAGGACTGGACAACCGGAAATTATATGATTGATTGTTTCATATATTGATTGTATAGCCTATAGTTGACGTTATCTTCATGCTTATTATTTCATTTTGGTGGTTTACTCTTTTACTCTTTTACTCTTTTACTTGTTTCAGTCATTTGACTGTGGTCATGTTGGAGCACCACCTTTAGTCGAGCAAATCGACCCCAGGACTTATTCTTTGGAAGCCTAGTACTTATTTCTATCGGTGTCTTTTGCCGAACCGCTAAGTTACGGGGACGTAAACACACCACCATCGGTTGTCAAGCGATGTTGGGGGGACAAACACAGACATGCAAACATATACACACACACATATATATATATATACATATATACGACGGGCTTCTTTCAGTTTCCGTCTACCAAATCCACTCACAAGGCTTTGGTCGGCCCGAGGCTATAGTAGAAGACACTTGCCCAAGGTGCCACGCAGTGGGACTGAACCCGGAACCATGTGGTTAGTAAGCAAGCTACTTACCACACAGCCACTCCTAGTGTCTATGTATAGAAATTGTACAGTTAAAAACAGACCGTCAACCTTTGGTCCAGAGCTTTTGATTCTTCGCTTTCAAATTAGTTCATTTCCTCTCTACCTACACTGAGCTGTCTTGTAGGACACCATAAAAGGTTTTTCTCTCCCTCTTTTCTTCATTATTTTCGTTTCGATTTTATATTTTTTATTTGCTCATTTTTTCTTTTATTTGTATTCAGACATTTTTTCTCGGTGTAATTGCCCTCTAGTTTATATATTATTATAGCTTATATGTAAAAATGTTTACTTTTTGTTAGTTTGTTATTCCTGTTGCCTTATTACACCAATCAGTCAACGTTTACTTGCTTCTGGCTATTTTTCTAAACTCTATGTGGTCAATTGTTTTTTTAGTATACCAGACTCTTTCCTTTTTCTGCACGCGATAGTTATTTTATATCTGCCTATCTATATCAGCTTTAAAAAAAACGTTTAGGAATGTAGTGAGTAATTTTCTGATTCTAAATTTTTCACTTCACGTAATTTTCAATTTATTATATTGAAGATGTAGTTTATGATTGGAATGGCGAGTATATTTATACCTATAATCATATATCTGGCATTGAGTTCAGTTTTTAATATTAATCTGGCTTCTCTGTGGTAATATTTTCTAATTATCTCCTTCATTTCTGTCTGTTGCGGCTTATCAGTTTCATCTTTTCCTAATTACTTGTACGGGTGGTTCTCTATTCGCTCTCTGATTTCACTATCGAAATCTAACTTAATTTTTCAAGTTTTAATTTAATTTTCCCAGTCTTTGAGCAACTCAAGTACACATGCTTAATCCCACGCTCATTCTCATATCTTGGAAAATTTATGCCGTTTCTGTTGATTTTTTCCAGAAGACTGTTGATTGTTGTGTATAGTTTTAAATCATCCATCCAACAAAAATCATTACGGTTTTTCTTCCGGCTGTTTACTTTTTTAGTTCAAGTCCAACCGATGTAAACTTTGCCCTTTATCCTTCCGGGGTCAATAAAACAAAGAACTAGTCAAGTACTAGAGGCAATTTAATCGACTAACCATCTCCCTCGACATGTTCTCACTTCAAATACCGCAGAGGTTGATTTTGATTTTCATACTTTCGGGTAAATAAAAATAGTACCAGTTGAGCACTTGCCGCCTCCCCGCAAAATTTCAAACCTTGTACTTGTACAAGAAAGAATTGTTATTGTTGTTGTTGTATACGATGTCTCTCTTTTGAATATTTTAACCAGAAGATTAGAATCTTATCATTTTCCCAATGTTTGCCAATAGCTTGCTTTTTGTAGAACATCTGAACACTTTGTGTTGATATGGCTCTTCTACTATTGTTCAGGTGTTGAGCTTCTTGTGTTGATCAATCTCGTCTGTGTTGTCTTACTCGCTGCCCATACTCCTCCCAAGAATTCCGCTACTTTTTTTGTTGTTAGTACTGCATTGATTTCTGTTATATTTTTGTCTAGTTCATGATGAAATCGGTTCGGGTTGGAGTCGAAGTGTTTGCTTTCTTCAAAGAATCGTTGTCGCTTTTCATACCGACTGATTATTTGCGATTTAGCAATATCTTCTTTTCAGATATTCATTCATTTCGAGTGCATTTTTTTTTTATTAAGTTATATTTCTATAGTATTTTTCTCTTGTTTTTATTCAATTTATGTTATTTTGTTAGAATTGAAATATTTTTTTTATATATTTTCTGTATATTTGTTTTCGAAGTTGTTTACATAAGTTTCAGTATTCTTATATGAGTAGAACGAAGGGTACACCCACTTTCTTTTGTAACGACTGTGGCTGCTACATATACTGTTTTAAGTAATCTCATTTTGTTAAATATTAATGTACATAGAAACATTGATTTTAATTCTTAAATTATTTCCACTTTTAAATTATCTTGTTTGTGAATTCCATCTTTAGAAATTTCTATTCTTAATGCTTTTCGCTGTTTCCTTACATATACATTCTAGTCCGGGTACTGGTTTGCTTTTTGCTGATCAGTATTACTTAGGTCTTCTAAGGTTTAGTTTTGTTGTGCTTTGTTGTTTGCTTCGATTGTTTTGCACATGTCACATGGTTTACACATTCTATGTTTTATTTATTGTTCGTTGTTTGTGATTTCCTTATCTTTTCTTTCCATAAAGTGTTCTATTTCGAGTTTTGATATTTTAATATTTCGGGGCTTTCAGAATATATCTTGGTACTTTATGGTTATCATACCACCATTAAAAATTGACATTAAAAAATTGAGCTATCTCCCCATTAACAAATTGAATTTATGTGGCGACAAGGGATTGAATTAAAAGAGTTAAATCCCTTTTGATTTAATACTTCAACACATTGTTGACTTTTGGCCTCCTCAATAGACATGGTATGATTTGTTATAAAAATGTTATCAGATTCAATTAGATGTTTAATTTTCTAAGTTTTATACGAAAATATCATTTTTAGGTTAGAATATGGATATAAAAGATGCATATAGAATAGAAACATATTCCTATCATGTCATTTTCTCCTTTTCTGTTTTATTTGCGGGATTCCATTATTAATGTCCAGCCTTTCATTTAGATTGCCATTATTTTCGTCTGGTACTGATTTGCTTCTGGCAAAACTAGAAATAAATTTTTCGTGCTTTTTATGCATCCAGTTCAACGATTACGCATTTTCTTTTTAATCTAGGG
Source organism: Octopus bimaculoides (assembly GCF_001194135.2). Lineage (NCBI taxonomy): Eukaryota > Metazoa > Mollusca > Cephalopoda > Octopoda > Octopodidae > Octopus > Octopus bimaculoides. The sequence continues at coordinate 43,803,876 of NC_068984.1, read as the reverse complement.
CTGAATCGTGCGTTTTTATTTGTACTGTATTATCTTCGATGGACGAACTAAGTCGATTTTGAAATGATATGACTCGTGTTTCCTAAATTTGTTTACACATAGTATCCAATAGCCGGATTAGACGAAAATCTATACATTAAGTAAAAATCAATACATTTTACAAGTAAATCACTGTATTCATTATACAGTTAGCCTTGAACTGTTTTGTCATTTCCCTGATTTGATTTGTTGGAAGCTAATCGATTTTAAAGGAAAAATTGTTTTTGAAGAAAATTTGTAGCGGTAGTCTATCATGTTAAACGTTCCGGGCTGTTTCGCTCCATTCCCCGGTTTTCTCTTTCGTTTTCGCGATAATTTTTCAGTGATTGGATCTTTGAAAACTTAGAACCAATGATTGGTTCTTTAGAAACCTGATGCCCATACATGCATGATAATAAAGATAATAAAAATACCAAATAAATAAGTATTGATTCCGTCATACATATATATATATATACATGTATGCATGAATGGTATATATCTATGTCTGCGTGCACAAACACACACACAAACATAGATCTACATATACATGTACATATATGCATATGTACATATATGTATATATATACTTATATCTATATATAAATATATATATCTATATACATATATATATATATACATGTATGCATGAATGGTATATATCTATGTCTGCGTGCACAAACACACACACAAACATAGATCTACATATACATGTACATATAT
>NC_068984.1:43801376-43803004 GCF_001194135.2 Octopus bimaculoides | reverse complement strand
ATATATATATATATACATATAAATAAAATAAACTAAGATAACAAGGCCAAGGTAATTTGATTTTCCTAGGACATTTATAAAGAGAAAAGTTGTCTTACCTTATAAATAGAAAGGTGGTTTCGGGGAAATAAATGATATCCCATCATCAGAGACGAGTTAAAAGAGCTTCAATAGAAGGAATTAGTAGGAGCTATTTTCCTATTTTCTTATACTTTCTGCATTATATCTAATTTCTTGTATATCTCTCCCTCTTTTAGCTCGTCTCTAATGATGAGATATCACTTGTTTTCCTAAAACAGCTGTAGGACCACTTTTCTATTTATAAATGTCCTAATAATATCAAATTGCCTTGGCCTTGTTATCTTACTTTATTTAACAAATACACGCTCACACACTATATGCCTTAGACTCCTCACTCATACTATTATTGAACCGGGAGTTTCACAGCGGTCCTTTCATAGCACTTACATAGCCTTACCTACCTTTTAGGTTTTCTGGATATCAAAACATCTCACATGTATATATATTCTTTATTTTCTTTTAATCTTTTACTTGTTTCAGTCATTTGACTGCAGCCATGCGACTGCACTACCTTTAGTCGACCAAATCGACGCCACGACGTACTCTTTGTAAGCCTAGTACCTATTCTATCGGTACTAGATGGGGACAAACACATATACACAAATACATATATTCATACATACATACATACATATATATATATATATATATATATATGCATAGTTTCCTTCAGCCTTATTTCATACGATCCATGGATAGTGCCTCTACAAGCTCAGTGGACCTTTTCACTTGAACTTCACACTACTAGTTTGTCTTAGAAAAGGTGAACGTTTTAAACGTTTTCTACTATGCCGATCCTGAATGAAGACGGAATGGATAGAGTTAGAATGTCTTTGATGTTAGATCTGTTCAATCGGGGCTGCACTGAGTTCCTTAGCCACAATAACAACAATAACAGCACAATTTCAGTCATAAAACTAAGTGCAACCGAAGGTTATGATAAAAATAAATAAAAGTATCCAAAAGTCTAATGCAAAATTCTTAACCATGTTTCCATGCTTGCAAACTTAAATATATATATGTATATACATACCTAATTGTTTATTTTTGTGTTCAACTGTATGTAATCCAACTATATATGTGTGTTCGCGTGTGTGTGTCTGTGTGCTTGTATATGTCCATGTATATATAAGTGAATAAGCATACACATGTATATGTAATTGCGGTTGCACTAATGGGCATGCATGTACGAGTGTTCGGTGTGGAGTATGTCAGTTTAATATCTCTCTGTATGTGTAGAGATTCTATATAAATGCATCTGCAGATTGAAGCTCCTATAGTTTGCAGTGACATTTCATAAGCGAAGGGATATGTATGTAATAACATATATACATAAAAGTATGCGTACAATCTATGTGTGTGTAAATGAATATACGATATACATGCATGTGTAATGCGTATAAGTATATGACGAAATCGGATGGATGTGTGAACATGATACTTTATTATGATTGAGAAAATGCATGTGCATTGTGTGCAAATTACGTAATGAGTGCGCGTCTGTGTTTATATATGTATATATATTAATATATATATATATATATATA
>NC_068984.1:43799327-43801129 GCF_001194135.2 Octopus bimaculoides | reverse complement strand
TATATATATATGTGTGTGTATATATATGTATATATGCATATGTATATATGCATATGTATATATGTATGCATGTATGTATAGGAGCAAATGCGTGCGTAAGTGTGCATTGGAGTGTATAGCTGTCTCTCTCGGGATTTTTATAATGTTTGTTACCAACAGAGAGGAAACACTCCCTCGATAACATAGCTACTATGTTTTATTCATATCATTGATGACCACAACCACGACGATGAGAAGGGAGTACGAGGGGGAGTGGGAAGAAAGGGGGAAGAGGGGGAGGAGGAGAAGGAGGAATTTCATTATCATCATCATCAACACCGTTGTTGTCATCGTCGTTGTCATCATCATCATCATCATCATCATCATTATCATCACCATCGTCATCAAAATCAATTTGATGATTGCGGGTTTTGATGAGTGTGATAGTAGTGGTAGTAGTAGTAGTAGTAGTAGTAGTAGCAGTAGTGGTGGTGGTACTAACAGTGGTGTCGGTAGTGGCGCTGGTGGTTATGATCGTTCAGTAATAATTAGTGATAAACATGATCCTAATCGTAATGTAATCATTCAATAATAATAATAATAATAATAATAATAATAATAATAATAATAATAATAATAACAATAATAATAATAATAATACTGAAAGTATTGGGAATCTTGGTAGTGAACGGGTTGCGCTAATGTTGATATGGATGATGAGAATAACGAATAATAACTACGGTGTTGATTGCGACGGTGGTAATGGAAAAGGCCAATAAGAATGATGATGCCACTGACGATTAGAACTATTGTGGGACTCAGAGTATGATAGTGACGGTGATTATGACGACATTCACAGAGTGGGGTTGTGGCAGTAATAATAATGGCGACAGCGTTATTAGATTCCTATTGGTATAGAGACGCTGTTGCAATCGCTGATCCGGCGATACCATCGTCCGCATAACCAATATCAATGTCATTATGACAATTACCACCTACACACACACACACATACACACACACACACATACACACACACACACATACACACACACATAAACACATACACACATACACACACATACACACACATACACACACACTAATGCACATATATGTATGTACGTATGTATATGCATGTATATAATTGTGTGTGAGAGCGAGAAGAGAACTGTCAGGGGTACATCCATATGTATTTTTTCAATGTATAACAAATGGTAGCCAGTACTCATGTATATATATACAGGGTGAGGAAGATATTTGCAGACAGAAAAATAAATATATTATAACAAAGAAAAACTTTATTTATCAAAAAATGCTGTGTAGATAAAAATAAACCTTCTTTTCTATAATGTTATTCAAATAGAGCCAACTGCTTTTATATGAGATCTAAATCATCTACATGTTCGAATCAAGTGATCCTGGTTCACTTTGGATATTATTCTGACTATGGCAGCTTTCAATGAATGATTGGTGTTATGGGAAAGTTCATTCACCTCAATAACGCTCCACATGTCCAATGGATTGAGATCAGGGGAATTAGAAGGCCAAATGTTAGGAGTTATATGATCATGAAGATTTTCAGTCATCCATTCCTCTGTTATTAGAGCCATGTGTGATAGTGCAGAATCTTACTGAAATACATATGGCCTTCCATTGCATACACTGTCTATCCAGGGCTTGACAATTATTTCCAGGACCTCAATGTAAGCAGCAGAGTTGACTCTAAGGCTTTTCGGAAAGAAGTAAGGAGGCATCATATGTCCTTCATTGCTGACAACCCCTAAAATCATGGCAGTTGCAGGAAATTTTGGATGCATGAC
>NC_068984.1:43789723-43799219 GCF_001194135.2 Octopus bimaculoides | reverse complement strand
ATAGATAGATAGATAGATAGATAGATAGATAGATAGAGATGTAGTTAGGTAGGTAGGTAGGTTGGTAGGTAGGTAGGTAGGTTGGTAGGTTGGTAGGTAGGTAGGTAGGTAGGTAGGTAGGTTGGTGGGTGGGTGGTTGGGAACGTAGGTACGTAGGGAAGGAGGAATGGATAGGAGAGGGGCTAGTGAGTTAGAAATAGATGAACGTAGATTATCAAAGATTTCAATATGTGTGTACCTTTATGCATAATGGTTGAGAGTGAAGGGAATTCTAGTTGCAGCCTCTACCAGCTCGGCAGAGAGGCTACTTTGGTGGTTAATTTCAGAAAACTAATATTTTTCTATAGTGTTGGAAGAACTAACTGAAATATCCCCTAAAGGCCTGGTATACAACCCTGCAATTTAGAACAGAATGAGGGAGGTCTATGTAGCTTGTTCGAATATAAAAATAAAGGCCATCACTAAATTTGAGCTCGAGATCCAAAACGTAGGCGTCAGATAACTACTCAACGCCGCCATTTTAGTTTGTGTATTAAATTTTAAAATGTTTTCGCTTTAATTTATTAAAAGCAATGTATTTCTGAAGAGGATTTTCTAATTAACTGATGTTCTTTGAATTAAATAATTATTAGTTAATAATAATAGCAAATTATTAATTTTAAAAATCGAAACGATCCTTCGAAGATCGACAAATTATTTTTTTCTTTAATATGAATTGGCTTGTTAAGCCTGCTTTATTTGTGATGTAGCTTTTAATTCATACTGTTAGATGTTACACATGCACAGCTAAAATATGTTGGAAATATATGTAGTTTTCCGCTGGATCTAAACAGGAAAATAATACAAGTACAAAGGTTAAGTATTAAACTGCTTCCAATAAAGAATCTAGTTTTACTTGGTTAGTGGTGATATATAATGCATAATTTTCCGGAAGAAGTATCCATATACATAATAGCAACGTCAAGAAATATTAAAATTAAACTGTGTGATGATAAAGCTAAACTAAGTAAATGAGTCATGGCAACACATACATCTACGTATATTATGTTTGCTCATGGCTTATATTACTGTTCGGCTCTTATGTCATGTGGTGGCTGTTTTTCACGGATTTTGCCTTTTAGCCATTGAACTAATAAATTGAATAATATATATCACTGTCACTTATGAGTAATATTCCTCTATTATAGATTAAGTTCGTTAAGTAGTGTATGAGCACAACATACAACAGTTGTGAAAATACATTAAAATCACTATCTGCAGGGTTTCATTCATCAGGTTCTTATATCAGCGATAGTATAGAGATGAAATACTTTTTAGACGAGTTTAGTACTTGAACCCCTAAAGTCTAGGTTATAATATTTTACAGATCTAATCTTGAGTGCTGATAAAATAATGTACCAATGAAATTCTGGGTATCCCTTTCCAGTGAAACTCTGGGAACCCTTTTTCCTTAAATGAAGAATACATTAGATATACTGTTTCTGGCGAGAATACTTTTGATCATGTTTGCTCGCTTTGAAAACAAGAGGGAAAACAATAGTAAGTGAAAATAGCAAAATATATTGTCTCACTTCTTTTGTAGTAGAAGGTCCCTAATTATGGAAAGTTAATTATAATTTCTCCAGCCATTGTAGTATCATTATTTTATAACAGTAGTATTACATAAGTTTAGCATGGTGGTGTCATGTGATAAAACCTGATGGTCATGTGATGGAAGTTGTTTCCTATGGCTGTCTTTTCAGTAAAGTCAAGTTTGCTTCCTCTTGTTTACTATACAATAATACCAAAACAGTTGGTCCACCTGGTTTAGTTGCTTAAGAAGAGAACTTATGGTATCTTATTAAATACGATAGAAATATGAAGAAATGCATTAAGAGAAATAGGTAATTTTGCACAATGTTTATCTTTTAAATAGTACCGAAGCATTTCAAATTAATCTCTATATAAAGATGCTTGTAAAGTCAAATGGGGTGGATAAGCAGGATGGGGGAAATACTGGAGAAATAATTTGCGCTAACAAGCTGAGCTTCCATTTCCTAAATACAAGGTAAGGCTGATTTTAACTTTATTGCCCTGACCGAGAACATAACTGCAATTCAAATATTAAGTTCCCCAACCTCAAAAGCTGAACCTTTGTGCTTATTGTCAAAAAAATTAAAAACTATGTTTTCATAAAAACCAATTACAGACAATAACAGACAATGACTGCCTTTTATAACCACATTTGTATTACGATCCAGTGAGGGGAGTTCTGCTGGTTAAGAATGACAACTAAATATTTCTAAAATCAGAAAGCAGTGTCTAAAACGAGAAAGATTAATTAGACAACGCAGGTCTCGACAGATTATGTCTGAATGAAAGAGGACATATTCAAAGATGGAACGCCATTGATAATAGAGTTCAGCAGAGGTTAAACACCGACATATGAATTAGGCTAACTAACCATTAAAGAGATAATGTATGTGATGTGACTAGAACACTTCAGTCACTTTCGACCTACTAAAGCAACAGACACGTCTTTAAGCGTTCAATCATATATAATACACGGTTACGTTACATCAGAATGACGAGCATATAGAAATGGCCGAGTCTGTGCTTGAAGTCAAGTTTGTAGCCAACAAGCCTTAAATATCTAAACTATGTATTCACAGAAGTTTCTTTATAAATAGGCGCATTTGAAATAATCGTAGGTTTGTTAATATTCATCAAAGTCTAGTATAATTAGGAATCAAATGTCCAGTTGTAGATAGCTTCGATTATGTTTCATTATTCATACAAATTATATATATGCAAGTTAACACAGAACCAAGTACGTATACTATGCACACGCAGGAACACACACTTATTCATATGTGTATTTGTGCGTGTATACATGTATGCATATATGCATGTATGTATGTATATGCATGTGTGCGTGCGTGTGTGCGTATGTGTGTGTGCATGTGTGTATGTGTGTGTGTGTATGTGTATGTGTGTAAACAGTGGCGCTGTTTTTTTTTAAAATAAGCTTTAATAAATGCATTGAGAAATCACACATTGCATACGTTTAACGTAGACTTGTTACAACGAATCGATATTGCCAGGATAGGTTTTGATGAAAGTTTATTTACCAGAGGCAGTATATTTTGTGAACAATTAATGTAGCATGCATTCCTTACATAAAATAAAAATGTAGTTATGAAATGTCCTATATACAAAATCTCTTACTCTGACGCATATATCTCACAATATACACGTCATATTCAATATACTCCTATTGTACATATTTCTCGTGGTTCGTAGGAGTTTCCATATAAAATATATTACAATATTCATATACTAAAATATAAGTGTTTAGAATAAATATTCAAAAGATAATAGACATTTCAAACACTGCACATATGTACAACGTACAGTTAACATTCGTTACATAATTTTGCGAGCTGACAGAAACATTAGCACGCCGGGCGAAATGCTTAGCGGTATTTCGTCTGTCTTTACGTTCTGAGTTCAAATTCCGCCGAGGTCGACTCTGCTTTTTATCCTTTCGAGGTCGATAAATTAAGTACCAGTCGCGTACTGCGGTCGATCTAATCGACTGCCCTCCTCCCCCAAAATTTCGGGCCCTGTGCCTAGATTAGAAAAGAATTTTGACGTTTCTCTAATAAGACTTCCTTATAAGTGAAATGACATATCCTAAGTAGATCTTATGGTTGTTGTTGTTGGCACTCCGTCGCTTACGGCGTCGAGGGTTCCAGTTGATCCGATCAACGGAACAGCCTGCTCATGAAATTAACGTGCAAGTGGCTGAGCACTCCACAGACACGTGTACCCTTAACGTAGTTCTCGGGGATAATCAGCTTGACACAGAGTGACAAGGCTGACCCATTGAATTACAGGCACAACAGAAACAGGAAGTAAGAGTGAGAGAAAGTTGTGGTGAAAGAGTACAGCAGGGTTCGCCACCATCCCCTGCCAGAGCCTCGTGGAGCTTTAGGTGTTTTCGCTCAATAACACTCACAACGCCCGGTCTGGGAATCGAAACCGCGAGTCCGCTGCCCTAACCACTGGGCCATTGCGCCTCCACAGATCTTATGGTATATACATTGCATTTAATTCAAACCTACCATTATAACATTCTTTTATTTATTAATTCATTTATTTTTTGAGAAGTGAGTGTTTCCTGTCAGGTTTTCTGGACCATCCACTCTTTATTTGCATAAATTTAGCTTAGCATAGAAGACACAAACGTTGCTTTGTATTTAAGTCCCGAAAAGAATTTGAACGTTTAGCTGTCTTCGTTAGTTCTACTATTGGACTACATGATTCAAAACATAAAAATATAAAACAAAAAAAAATGCAGAACTTAATATATATGCATACGAATAATTTAGCAGGACAGAATATATGTATGTGTGTGTGTGTGTATATGCATGTATATAATCAATAAATTTCTTAATTTTTCCGATTGTATGTTTGCCAGTGCATTGATATATTTATTTTCACTCACTCTTGCTGAATAATTCTATCGCTTGTCCCCCACTCCTCACACTCTTTCTTTAATATACTCACACATGCATACACAAACGCACACGCGCACATAATACCTATGTCCGTATGCGTTCACGTATATGTGAGCATACATATATATATATATATATATATATATATATATATATATATATAACAGTACACATGTTGATAGCTATAAGAGCTCATACATTTATGTATCCATTAATGTTCGAGCATGCGTATATACTATGCATCGCCGTATATGTGTAAGTTAAATGTAGGCATATAATTTGGCTATTGTAAACCAGATGGCATGCACATATTTCTCTTATATTCCTTGCTGTTATTTTTATTTTTCATACTTGTATTGGATATATAATTGCTTATAATATCCGGTATTCTATGACTACGCTTTGAGAACTGATTGGTAGTCGCCTGCTCATTATTATTATTATTATTATTATTATTATTATTATTATTATTATTATTATTAATGCCGCTGTTATTATTTTTGTTGTTGTTATTGATGATGACGATGATGACGACGATTACGATGATGACGACGACAACGACGATGACGACGATGATGATGATGATGTTACCTGCTTCATTATTACATCTTTTTTATTTTTTTTTTCGTATATTCATCATTCTGTTATAGTTGTTCTCCAGTTGGCTTGTGTTTTGTCGAACTAATTGCTAGACAGCACTCTGCAGCCGTTCCATGTTACTCGCGGCATTCATTTATCATCGGTCGTTTATTTACATTATTATAGCCATTACGTCGAAACTACTATCGAGTAAAGGGATGTTCCTGATAAAAACTATTCGCTATTTGGTCTTGCTTTTCGCTTTAAAGATATTTCCCTATAATTATATATAAAATGTCCTTGGGGAAAATGTTGGTACGTCAATACTTCCCCCTCTTTTCTTTCTCTTTTCGCATAACTTTCCATTGTTTCTCATACCTGAAGGACATTAACATCCGTTGAAACTATGAAGCATTTGTTTTGTGTGTGTGTGTGTGTGTGTCTGAGTGGGTTTGTTTTTTTATAGGTATATATATATATATATATATATATATATACACACATATGTATATATGTATGTGTGTGTGTTTCTGTGTGTGTATCCTTGTATGATATACAAGGATATGTGTGCGTTATAAGGAGGAATTCGTCATGCTTCTCAAACTCTTTATCCCATTGAAGTGAGACAAATAGTCCTTTGTAGCAATGTAATTTTCGTTCACTTGCTTTCTCCTCTCAAATTTAAATAGAGTGGCATGTCAGGAAAAAACTAAAATGTATAACTGTTTTGAATCTGTGAAAAGCCGTGATTTTATGATGTGTGAGAGTTGTTTCCTTGGATAAAATCGCCAATCAACAAGCCCTGCAATCTTAAATCTGGTTAAGATTTCAAGAGAATAATACAATACAATAAACAATCATTAAACATAACATAGAAATAAAACCTTCAAATGACAGTCTTTTATTACGATATGAAATTTATACATTACATTTCAAAAGCCAGATTCTTTCTCCCACTTTCTCTCCCCCGCCCTCTGTCTCTCTCTGTCTCTCTCTCTCTCTCTCTCTCTCTCTCTCTCTCTCTCTCTCTCTCTCTCTCTCTCTCTCTCTCTCTCTCTCTCTCTCTCACTCTCCAAGTCAAGAAATACTTCAATCCTGATTAGTTTCTAATCCTCAGCAAAAGATTCGTGCAGTGATCCCCAACATTTTCTATTTGCCCCATCCAGGACATTTCTGCACTCCCTATATAAATAGTATCACAGACAAAGATTAAAAAGAGTTTAATTTCTAATAACTAATTCCTCTTTTTAATTGAACTCCATTTGGTATTGAAGATGAACACACTGAATTCACAACTTAGACTTTTAACTCGGTGCATAAAAATGCTAATGTAACTTGAGCAACGAGTAAAATCTGTAAATAGTGAAATCACTCACAAAAATAAACATAAAGTTGAATGATTTCGTTTTTCTCGGCTCTCATTCCTGATTTTATGAACACATGGAACTTCCATACTGATTTACGTTCTTCTGATGTCCTTGTGGATTCAGGCGATTCGTAGATTTTGTGTTGATTGACAAAGGGGAACCTAATCCAGATTCACACAAAAATGTCGCTCCATATACGATGGTGACTGATTTCTTGACCATAATTTCTTAATGGTTAAATCTTCATACGTAGAATAATAGTAAAATCTTTGGAATAATCCGTAAAGCAAAGTTACTTTAAGTGTTACTTAATGATTATATTCTGAAAAACGAATTAACAATACACTTTCTTTCTCTGTCGCACCTTTTGCAATGCTATCTCGCATCAATCCTCTACCCGGAAAATGTAAACACACCTAATTAGTGCTCCCTACGTTTGAGTGTTGTTAAAATATCTCACACTGCGCTGCAGCAGCACCAAAAAATCTTAGACTACACCCAATGAGAATGTCGAATTAACTGATAAATGATTCTTTAGACAAATATCTACAAAAAGCAGCTCTCAAACAAAGATTTCTTCTCTCTGTCTTTTTGAACCGTGTGTATAATGTTCTTTTTTGCTATGAAGTTGCTCGGTTCAAATTCATGCGGCATAACCTTCGCTCTTTTAATCATCCTTAAAGAGCCTTATCATTTAAAACCTACACTAAACGCTATGTGCAACGTTTTTTCCAAGAACTACATTTAAAATCCATCCTTATCCATGTTTTGGAACCAGGCATCAGACTACAGAATTTCACGTTGAACCCCATTTTATACCCATAAAATTCATTAAGAAATATATTATTTTTGTGTGGTTGTGTTTACAGAGAACGCTTGCGAAAAGATTTGTAATCACTGCTGATTAACTAAAAGGGAAAACCGGATTATCCTTCCAGAATTTCTATGTACCTAACTCCAGTAGGAAGATAGGGGACCAAATGTTTGCTTTGAGAAATTCCAATATTGTTATACTCTTAGTTTGTTCTCTAACCGTTGCTGCTGATTTCTATTTATTTTGTTCTTCATATGGTATTTTGTTGTTAGAACAAAACTGTAATGAGATACATTAAAGTGCAAGCATCAGTCATTTTGTATATCTAGGATTACATTGTGCAATGTGTCTTTTCATTTTCATTTTTAAAATATGTTGTGACTTGAAGCAGAATTGGCTATTGTTTCCATTGTATTGAACGATAACATAGAGGTTTTAGAACATCACAAAACTCATTTTAAATTTCATTTTCGTTTTATCATATAATCCTAGATCTTTCGAAATCATGGCAATGTCTTTCCTGCATATATTCTCATACCACAAGTATAATACTGTTATTAGTGATTCAAATTTCTGACTATTCGAACGCTTTAGAATATTCGCATAACTGACGAGTTACGTAATAAAAAAAACACAATGTACTGATGTAACAATAATACAAGCCACTCATATGTTGTAATATCAATTTTATTTGTTGTATTCAATGCTGAACATTCTACATCGTTACCATTACACCTATTCTGTAAGGTGTATATATGTTTGTCACTGCACTTTTGTTGGCATGACTATCAAGGAAGTGCCTGTAGAATTCGTTCTGGAAGCATGGGTTTTTGATTTCCTCGGTGTTGCTAATCTTTCGACAATATATGCTTATCTGTGTGTATGTGTGTATGTGTGCGTAAATATATACATGTGTGAGTGTGTGTGTGTGTATGTGTGTGGGTGGACGGGCGGACGGATGAACTGATGGATGGATGGATGGATGGATGAATGGATGGATGGATGGATGAATGGATGGATGGATGGATGGATGGATGGATGAATGGATGGAAGGGAGTGCGTGCTTGTTTAGGTGCTGTATACCCAAATGGCTAAGAAATGTCTACGTTTGATCCCACAACGAAACACAAAGGCCAAATAACATTTTCTATAGCCTCAAGTCGAACGATATCTTGTGAGACTAGGTAGATAGAAATTATATAGATGCTCATCTCTTCGGTTGGATTCTTTCTCTAATTCAAATTCTATCCATGTCACACATCGTTTTACTCATATTCTGCATGAGAATTGCGTTATGTGTACACGAGTGTATGAAAAGCACGGCCATTTACATATTAATGCAGGAGTATTAACTCAGTTGATCGAACAACTGCATCATCTACGTCCAACGACGGAGATCCACCAATACCATATGTGCGCGTGTATGTTTGTGTGTGTGTACTATTTTTCATCTTTTATTTGTTTCAGTCATTAGACTGCGGCCATTTAATTTTTTGTGTAATTTTTATGTGTGATAGATGCTAGCATATGATCTATGAGGTTTATTCCTCATTCACATAATAACCAAAACATACAAACACACACACAAAGTTACGTAAATAGATACATCCAAACATACATGCATGCATGCATACATTCATACATACATACATACATACATACATACATACATACATACATACATAGCCAGACATACTGACAGATAGATAGCGATAGAGAGATAGAGAGATAGAGAGATATATAGATAGATAGATAGATAGATAGATAGATAGATAGATAGACAGATAGTGTTACACACACACACACACACACACAAACACTCGCGCACACACACACACGCACACACATACATACACACACATATAGATAGATGAACAGACGTGAAGGGGATTACTAAATACAGATAGGTATTTATATTTTTTCCCTCGCTTGAAGGTTCATATATCAAAAAAACTGAGTAGGAATACAATGCCATCTACTTCAAGCAAACGTGTTTGTGAGTGTGTGTGTGTGTGTGTGTGCGTATACGTGTTGCATGAGAGCATGTGCCTAGGTGTATTACAGTTTATATATATATATATATATGGGAGAATATACAAATAATAACAACAGACGAGGACAGGTGGTGTAAATAACAAAAGGATATATTAGTATGACGCTCGGGAATACGGAAAGTCTTTGACGTTTCGAGCTACGCTCTTCAACAGAAAGAATACGGAGACAAGGAGAAAAAC
>NC_068984.1:43788240-43789673 GCF_001194135.2 Octopus bimaculoides | reverse complement strand
ATATATATATATATATATATATATATATATACATTCATACATACGTACAAACACACACAGAGAGGCACACACACACACACACATATATATATATAATATTTATGCATACCAAATTGTCACTATCTTCAATTATGTTTATATATCTATATGTGTGTGTGCTTATACACATGTTCGCTTATATATAAATATATATATATATATATACATGCTCGCTCATTCATACCCCCAATCACTAAACTGATTAGGCTTCGAAACTCTGATGACTTTTGACCAATATCTGATGAGGGATTAGCGTGTTCACGTCCTTTGTGTGCTTTTGTCTTCTGTATGATATTTCGTCATCTGTCCGTGCCACATTTTTACTGCTCATAGATATAAAATATATAATATATACATACATATGTACATATATATATTATGTATACACGCTGGTGGACCGTCTTTAGTCGAACAAATTGACCGTAGGACTTATTTTTTGTAAACCTACAACTTATTCTATCGGTGCCTTTTGCCGAACCGGTTAGTTACAGAAACGTAAGCAGATCAGCCTCGGTTGTTAAGCGACATACAGTCACACAAACATGTGTGTGTATGTGTGTATACAACGGGCGTCTTTGATAGATAGATAGATAGATAGATAGATAGATAGATAGATAGATAGATAGATAGATGTGCGCACGTACGGATGTATGCATGCATGTATGTATCTATGTAGGGGCGTAGTTTTTTTTTCTTAATATTGTGAAGTAATTATATAAGGATATACGTGTGTGTGTGCGTACGTTTCAGTAAATCAGTAAATTGCTGTTGGGCATGTCGTCAATTTGAATGACTGTTGTCGGTTTGATAAGTGTGAAATAGTGTAAATAGCTGTCGAGAAAACAGTGTACTGATATGTGCCAGTGTGTCATTGACGTCATGCAATCCAACAGACTCACTAACAGTCTTCTTGGTCAGCCTGTCTGTCTTTCGATGGAACAACCTGTCATATGACAAGACCTCTCCTGTATATCTGTCGAGGTGACAATTCGCTAGCAGGGTCTATACAATTTAACTGATTCAGTATACCCGATTTAACTGTACCCAGTATACTCTTGTCACTCGTACTAGTCTCTCTAGCAACTCTTTTGTTCGCTTTCATTGTTCGTTCGTTCGTTCGTTCGTTCGTTCGTTTGTCGGTTCGTTCGCTATGATTTATCGATTGATGGCTTTAGCGGCCATTACTGCTGCCACTGTTACTGCTGCTGTTGCTGCTGCAGATAATTTTTGCCGCTACTGCTACAGCCGCTGCTGCCACCATTACCACCACCACCACCACCACCACCATCATCACCAGCACCACCACTCATCGTCACAACAATCACTACCGCCACCACTACAACAATCACCACTACCAACACAACAACAACTACTACTACTACTACTACTACTAC
>NC_068984.1:43785751-43788000 GCF_001194135.2 Octopus bimaculoides | reverse complement strand
TATATACATACACAAACACACATATACATACATAAACATATAATGCGTATACATGTATTCGTGCGGGTGACACGTAAAAGCACCCACTACACTCTCTGAGTGGTTGGCGTTAGGAAGGGCATCCAGCTGTAGAAACTCTGCCAAATCAGACTGGAGCCTGGTGTTGCCATCCGGTTTCACCAGTCCTCAGTCAAATCGTCCAACCCATGCTAGCATGGAAAGCGGACGTTAAACGATGATGATGATGATGATGATGTATGTGTATACATATATGTGTTTGTATATACTTATACATACATACGTACGTACACACATGTGCGTGTGTCCGTGTGTGGTTGTTGATGTCACGCTGGTGAAATATAATTAAGCAAAACAATATATTCATTAAAGCTGAGTGTATATCTTCCTACTTCCCTACATACATACATACATACATATGAAACAGAAAGACAGATAAACACACAGGCATACACAGTAAGAGGGAGAGAATTACACCAACTGTTGATGTTACTGTTAATGTTGTCCTTGTCCTTGCGGTTACTAGTTCTATACTAATGTTGTTTTCTTTTTCAAATAATTCTACCACAGTTATTAATTTTTTAATGTTGTCAGAAGTACTATTATGTTGCTGTCTCTGATACAGCTACTACCGTGTTGCATCTTATTGACACTACAGTTATGTCTGTCATCTTCAATTGTTTTTAATCTTATTTCTAACGTATATTGTTGATAACTGATTTTACAAAGCATGAGCCTTGCCTTACTTTTAATGTCAGCGTAATATAGGTTACTTAATTAAAATGACGTTTATTATATATCTCCTTACGATAAATATGAATCTGGTTATTTTCAGTTTTAGCTACATGTTGCCTAGAGAGAAATATATTTATGGTTATAATAAATCAACGAGTTAAACTGTGTTAATGGAAGCTGTAATGCCAAATGACTCGAAAGCTGTATACTAGTAATTCTTATTCTAACTACTGTCTCTCAGTAACGTTCATTCCACGATTCTGATGATTTATATCGACTATTCATCGACGGAAAAGGATATCCTCATGAGCAATGTTTACATAATTTATCAAACAGATTGTACATAACATTGTCAGATACTAAACAAATAATGTAGTCTATTGCTCGAATAACTTATTGTCTACGCACGCTTCTTATATTGATACTAAAAGACTTGTTTCTTCAGAGTAGCAAAACAAAAGTCGCCACTCTTGTGTATTTGCAATTGTACTATCTATCAACATTGTAAAGTTACCTCTCATACAGTTTTTCCCATTTTCTGCTGCTTAATCGATCGAACACACCTATGATACTCCTATATAATAAAATTATTCCAACAATGACTCAAATATATAATGCTAAAATGCAAAGACATTATTGTTTAGTGATAGCATACGATAAAATACAATTGAATTTAAATAAATCTGGTTGTTTTTCTATAACTTAAGGTCAGTCCTTTTCATGTAAACGTCTTCCTTGCTGTTTTCATCTTGCACTTTAAGAACATCTGGAACTAATAAATCTATGACATTTCCATTTATTTTTACCATGATGAATACGTTTTCTGACACATTTAAATGCTGTTTCTTGCAAGACAAGAAGCACGTAACAGTTGCTTGATTGGCAAGTAATAAATTCACTTGTTGATGTTGATTAACACGAGTTCATCTCTGACAAGACAGCACTATGATTTAAGGCGTCCCAAAGTGAGCATTTCATTATTTTGTGCATTCTTTATTTAATGCACTGGTATTTGATTTGAATGATATTTGACTGCTATTTCTGTAAGGTCGACTGTCAGATTAAAAGCTACCTGACATTTTGTAGGTGAGAATTTTTGTCCCTCAAATATTTCTCATTGAAAATAATCCGCAGAGTTTATATTGTCAGGATTTCAGTCTATCGTGGATTGTAACCTACTAACTTGAATCACTACTTGCTTTCTTGTTTTCCTCTTTAAAACACATTCCCTGTAAACCCCGAACCGTTACTACGTATAAGACGCCATTATTCAGTGCTGTCGGCTGGTGTTTGTATATATGTTTGACACAAAATCACCGGTTAAAATTCGACTGGTCTGCAATCAAAATGCTTTTTTAGCTAATGGGTAAAATTTAATAGATGTAGCAGATGATACAAGTGTAAAACATACTTTATAAAATTATATATGTATGTATGCCTGTATGTACGTATGTATGTATGTATGTATGTATGTATGTATGTATGTATGTATGTAT
>NC_068984.1:43780014-43785695 GCF_001194135.2 Octopus bimaculoides | reverse complement strand
ATATATAACGTATAGGACCGTGCTTTTCCTAAATTACCTATTCCGATAAGGTGAAAACTATTACTATTATTATTAATATTATATACTTGGCTTTTGCTTGGTATTTGTACAAGTTGACTCCAAGACTCACCCAGATACCTCAAGAGACAACAAGTCAGAAGTTCAAGTTGGTGTTATGACTAGAGTCCCATATTTTTGCATCTGCACAGAGCATTTTTCTAGAGAATGTCTGTCAAAACACGAGGAAATTATAAGTCTGTTTTAAAAGTAATTTTATTACAAGATGATAGTGTGGCACTAAAAGATATTTTGCTATTATGTACATATAAAAGTACTTTTGACAATGTTTACAGATTAAAATGCTTTGGGGGTTACATAGACAGTATTTTTCGAAGGAGATGAGCAGTTTCTATGAGCACTATTTGTTTTAATTTCTTCCATTTTTGGAATTCCTGGTATCTGAGATAAGTAGCAATCAACCCTTCTTTCTATCATTCCTAGGACACCTATGGCAACAGGTACTATTTTAGTCGTGAGGTT
Organism: Octopus bimaculoides; assembly: GCF_001194135.2. Taxonomy (NCBI): domain Eukaryota; kingdom Metazoa; phylum Mollusca; class Cephalopoda; order Octopoda; family Octopodidae; genus Octopus; species Octopus bimaculoides. Next base: position 43,785,155 of record NC_068984.1, on the reverse strand, counting down.
CCACATTTTGCCAATTTCTATTTCAAGATCTTTATACTTGCTCAGTTTTTGGTAGGTCTTGACAGATACATTTATGTCGATTGAGACAGTCATATCGAAGAGGAGGCATGTATTATTATTATTATCATTATCGTGAAAGACTCTCGGATAGTTCTTAATTACCGGTTATTCTTTACAAATAACCAAAGATTTCAGTTATTATTATTATTATTATTATTATTATTATTATTATTATTATTATTATTATTATTCAATGATCTTATTTTATAACGTGCTTTCATTTCACTACCGAGCGCAGTTCTGTGTGCCTGGGTTATGTGCTGTGGTTTGCTATGATGCTCTTACTGTATTGAAAGTGTTTTACGTAAGATGTGTGCAGTGCCTAGTAGTTCTATTTTCTGTATGTTATATATATTTGTTAGCCCTGGTGTTTTTGTTTTGTATTTGTCTGAACTTTTTTTTATCATACCTAATGCACCCACTATGATAGGAATTGTTTCTGTTTTTAGACTCCACATTCGAGTTACCTCTATTTCCAGGTCTTTGTATTTTGAAAGTTTCTCCATTTATTTTAAAGAAACATTGTCATCTGTTGGTATTGATATATCAATTAGAAAGCATTTTTTACTTCATGATCTCTGACAACTATATCAGGTCTATTGGCCTTAATTTCTCTATCTGTGTGTATTGGCATATCGCATAGTCTTTTTGCTTTCTCATTTTCTGTGACCTTTTCTGGCGTGTGCACATACCATATTTTTTTCTGTTGTTGTTCCATAGTGTTGGCATAGCTTCCAGGATATGTAGGTCCCAACTCTATCGTGTTTGTGAATGGGTTGATGTACAGAATTTCGGATTTTGTGTGTAAACAGATATAGAAAGTATCTCTGGTAACCTAGCTGGTAACGAGCTGCGTATTTACAGACATGTCTGTTCTAAAGGTTAAAACCATTCGATTCACTGCATGCAAAGCCGATCATCAATATAACTCTTTAAGCTTAAGTCAAATAAAAACACTTAATCATATAGAAGGAATGCAAAGTCTTGCTTTCTGCATAAGGGTAGGATGAGGGCATAAGATGGTATGTGTATGCCTTTCACTTATTTTGATTTGTTCAAGTGAGTATATTTGTATATTTTATGAAGTGAGAAAGAATGTTTCTTTAAAATTATGTAATACTTCCGACGTTATGCTAATGCTGCTTTCCGCCCTAGTACAAGACATCGCTTGATGTGTGTGTGTTTGTATGTATGTATATATGTAAGTAGGAATATATATATATATATATATATATAGAGAGAGAGAGAGAGAGAGAGAGAGAGAGATAGAAGAGAGCAGGGAAAAGTTAATTGCATTGCATAGATAATAGTTGATTTGATGAGTATGTTACGTATATACCATCTTCCATTTCAAGATATTGTTTTATATTTTATTCTACTATTTTTTTTTCATCTATTAAAAAAGCCGTTATGGTAGAAAAAAACTAATCGTACAGAAAGAGAAATGTCTATCAAGAGGTGGGTAGAGAGAATATAGATGAGAAAGATAAAGCTACGAGCTACAACACCCGGAAATAAGCATATTGAACCAATATCGATACTGGCAAAACTGACAAGTTGCTAATGCTAACCACCGGGCCGAATTATTAAAGAGCTTTTGTTTTCTTGATTTATGTTTTCTATCTTTTGTTTATTTGATGGGAAATGTTGATCCGTTACCAATCTATCATTGATTAGAAAATGAAAACGAGGAAAAAAATATTGGATCGATGTCGTAGATTTTTTTAAAAACTATCGACGCATAGACATGACGGGACCTGCGCTATACTTGTAATTTTCCAATATATGAACACATACATTACATGTCTGAATATGTCAGTAGACTAACAACTCTGATTCATACTTTCATAGGAAATCGTTTCACTGGTAGCGAAATAATTCCCAGGACTTTAGGTGTTTTCACTCAGACTATAAAGATTATATAAGGATTGGTTCTTTCATCTTGGCTGATACTGTTTATGCAAATTAAATATGAAACTATTCCCTTGTAGAGAATATTAATATATTACGGAATACATTCTGATGATTTTATTTTATTTACTTCAGCAAAAGGAGAACACTTTGTTCAGTTTTAAAATAACCCAAGTAAATGTTATAAAATATCTAATTCCTTTGGGAATTACTTTGGTTGAACTTTCAAGGAATAATCTAGAAAGAAATATCTTATCTTTGATGTATTGTCTGCCCTGAAATACACAACGAGATGTATACTCTTTTGTTAATCATATGACTTAACAGCTGTTATTCTTAAACATTATACACAAGACCATCAATGTTGTGTAATCTAGTTTGTAAAATCAACCATATATAATATCTATATATAAGGAGGCGAGCTGGCAGAATCGTTAGCACGCCGGGCAAACAAGCATAGCTGTATTTCGTCCGCCTTTATGTTCTGAGTTCAACTTTCACCGAGTTCGATTCTGCCTTTCATCCTTTTGGGGTTAATAAAATAAGTACCAGCTGAGCACTGGGATCGAGGCAGGCCTTGTAATATATATATATATATAGAGAGAGAGAGAGAGAGATAGATTATTTTAGAGCAAAAATATGAAGAAGAATATTAATGTGAATATAAATTTTAAAATAAAAATTTATTTATATCTTTTGTTCTTGTTTAGTTCCAGGTCAGCATTGCTTGAAGACACCTACGCTCTAAGCCGTTTCTGTTGTGATGTTTATGCGACTAAGAATACATTTTACGGCGTTTCCTTCTTTTCTAAGATTGTAGAGTGTATTTAGAGGGAAACGTAGTAGTTATTTGTTGCTAGTAGAGCGACCACATAGAGATTCCCTCGTTGCTTTGCTATATATTTAATAGATTGGTAAAGTAAAATTTTTGAATGTCAAATATCTGTATTTTCTGCTTAGGTATTTGTAAATGCCGATACTCCTTCGTCGATGATTACAAGTCTTTTTTTTATGTAGTATATCAAGAAAAACAGGTTGAAACATTCAAACGATTCTCACGAAAGATGAAATAATTGCAATCGGATATTAACATGAATTTCTCTCAACTCCACTGCAGTCGCTAATTACATTATATCTTATTAAAATGAAATTTCTTAGTGAAATGTATATAGTATTTCAAAATATCATTTTAATATTATATATAACATATAACTGAAGAAACGAAATGAAAAAAAATCATCCTTTCAACTCGCACGTAAAATAAATTACTCTTTAATCACAAGTATTCCATTAGATGTTAGATGGTGCACTTAGATATAACTGAGGAATATGTACTCTTAAAATGTAACAGTACTTTTAACAGCTCCCTTATCCATTATAACAGTCAAAGAATAATGTTTTAAAAGTATACATATGGTCTCTTCTGAATGTCTAATTAGGTTGATGTTACTCTGCTTGTATGACTGAACAGGAAAATTTCCTTGTATTAAAAAAAAGGAAACTAAACAACAGCTTGTTAATTTCATATTTCTTGTAACTTGAAATATAATATTTAATCCTAGCGTGAAGTTAGATTAATTTTTCCCACGAGGATAATTCATTATATGAAGCTTTAAACGAATAATCCTGAATAAATCTCTGATTCTTAAGTTAATGACCTCAAAATTAGCCATCAAACTTGGAATAATGAAGGCAAGAATTAATAGGTGAATTTGTTAATCGGATTAACTCGATAAATAGAATGATAAGTGCTCCGAGAGAATGCTCTGAATCGAAACCAACATATATTTGAAGGATTTTTTGAGAATTGAGAGTAATATTACGGATATTTCTCTAGTTATTGATGTTGGAATATAATCCAGTGTAAACAGAACATTGATTGACCCAGATCGTTACGCTGTGCATGGTTTTGAATTGTAAAAATATTAGATACATACATATCTGTATGTTTCAGTGTATTGAAACTAGATCGTACCTTCTAGTAAATGAACATGTAGCACTTGATCGAGACTTTTTACTGCTTTCAAAGAAATACCAGAAATAGGAGTCTCTGGAAATTGCAACCCATTTTAAATGACACATTTTATAATGTAGGCCACAAGAATTGTTTTTGTTAGTTTCTATGTTTGATCAGGGCTGTCTTGGGCTAAACGCTAATAACTGACAGCTTATTTAAGAAAATATTAAATTCTTCTGGGGTCAATTTTCGACCTATTCTCTATTTTTATGTAATTCCTGTATGTTTCGAATTTTAATCTACGCATGGCTACAATTCTTTGATCTACATATTGAAATAAAGGTTGAGAGAATTTAATCCTAACCAGAGTACATCGTGTAAGACTCGTGATAGCGATTTAAAACACATACATTCACTTTTGTTTTAATTTTGTAATAGAATCATATACAAGGAAACATCTAACCAATTCGGCTTCCATCTACAGTCAGGTCATTGACATTTTTCAGCAGCATGTGTGCGTACATTCGTCTATATAAATATAACGAGGAACTGATTATGTAAATACGAATGCACATGAAAAAATTCGCTCAGTGAAAATATCATGTATTCTCTACAAAATTCTATATTCTTAAATATCACACGAAGGAAAAAGCGAGCCAACAGAGTAAAATTTAGTCATCGTTCGAGAGCTAGTAATCACAGCCAAAGTTACCTCAAATCGCTCCCTAGAGTCTTAAAATGGTAACAATATATTCAATAATTAATATACGTATCCAAGATACATTGACAACAAGGAAAAACAAATATGGTCACGAAGAGAGAGCCTTTGATCACAGACCACTTGGATCAAGATGGTCTGGAACTAAATGACAAAAACAGCAATATCGCATGAACTTATTTTGCTGCCTTAAGAGATATATAATATTTTGCTATGAGACAATTTAGCTCGCCAAAAGCCGGAAATACACACACACACACACACACGCGCGCATACAGGTGAGCACGTAAGTGAAAAATGATGTAGAAAAAATACTACACGAATGTCAAAGGTAGAGTAATATGCTTTTATTAAAGCTGAAAACTTATTACAAAGACTGTTACCCAGAGTTTCAGGTTCCCATTCGTCAGACAGATTCAATGAAAACTTTTTGGAAAAGACGTTAACGTTGCAATTTACACACATTTCTGATATATATATATATATATATATATA
>NC_068984.1:43779027-43779646 GCF_001194135.2 Octopus bimaculoides | reverse complement strand
TATATATATATATATATATATATATATGACGTTTTATGAAGTGAACACCTAAGTTTAAACAAGTTCCTATTTACATTAGATATCTGAGCTAATTGTTTTCCGCCTAAGTACCGTTTTACTTTACAAATGCATGCAGGTTAAAGCTTAGATAACGGACATGTTAAATTCAGAATAAAGTTCTTATGTATGTCTAAAATAGTTCAAATCCGTTGCTACGCTGCTGAATACAAACATTTCTAAATCATGCATGTAAATTGTGCACATAATGTTTTAATCGAAGAAATTGACCCCAGGAATTATTCTTTTACCGAACCGCTAAGTTATGGGAACATAAACGCACCAGCATCGGTTGTCAAGCGATGACGTTGGGTGAGTCAAACACAGACTCACACATATAAAACATGATAGATCGCTGCTGACCACTACACATATATTTTTTCTCTCCTTGTTTCTTTCTGCGTTCCTTTCTGTTGAAGAGCGTAGGCTCGAAACGTTAAAGACTTTCTGTATTCCCGAGCGTTATACTAATACATCCATTTGCTGTTTACACCACCTGTCTTCGTCTGTTGTTTCTTCGTGAATTCTCCCATATATATATATATATATATATATATATATA
>NC_068984.1:43777703-43778626 GCF_001194135.2 Octopus bimaculoides | reverse complement strand
ATATATATATATATATATATATATATATATATACGATCGGCTTCTTTCAGTTTCCGTCTGCCAAATCCACTCAAAAGGCTTTGGTCGGCCCAAGGCTATAGTAGAAGACACTTGCCCAAGGTCCCACTATATATATATATATATACATATATACCTCTTTCTTTTATTTCCTTTCCTTAGCGTCCAATAACACAGTACTTGTACCACGTCCTCGCATTGTTGTTTTTCGTTGCTTGTTCTTGTTTGGATTGACTATATATATATATATAGTTAATCGAATATATTCAATGAAAATTCAATATACTGAATTTATAATAAGTGCCCTTAGTACGAAAATGTCTAAAACATTCAAGGTATTTAGACATTTAATAAGAGCGATGCTGTATATACAACTATAAAAGGCAAACATTTAACTACTTTTATTTTCTGCATTTATGGATCACACATTGAAGAAAACAGAATTATGGGGTTTATATTTACACACACCCATCATGGATTACCACAGAGGATTTTACCACGGATGTATATTATTTCTTCAAGACCTTTAGCACAAGATTGTACCAACGCATATCTATGCCAGTAACATTTTAAATAACATCTTTAAACAACGTCTTTTTTCATATATTTTAAAATAGCATTAGATTGACTACACGGAAATTCACCATCCTTCTCTCTGACGTCTGGATGTATTACCTAATAATCATTATCAATTTTAAATTCTATTTCGAAAGGTCATATGTTCATGAAACGATCGTAAGATATTTTAAACTCTCTAAATAATCATACTTTATAAATTTATACATCTATGTATTATTACAATATTATTTTGGACGTATATCTTCTGTGATGACTTTTTGATGTAATTTTCCTGCTTTTATTTTATAATGTAATATATATATATATATATATATATATATATATAT
>NC_068984.1:43776156-43777431 GCF_001194135.2 Octopus bimaculoides | reverse complement strand
TATATATCGAAATATTGCACTTCTAAATCTCTCAGAGAGACTTATACAGTAGTAGCATGATAAAGTAATGATTTGTTGCCAACTTAAAGTGGCAGTTCCAGGAAAGGGAAGAATGCTACTGCTATTTAGCCCCAGGAAACAGCGATCTGTGTCCTTAAGTTTTCGAACAGGGGAGATAAGCACTTCCTCTCATCAAAGTCAGCACCCAGAGACTAGTTTCAGAGTTATTGCTCTTCATCAGTCTGGAGTAGCTTGGCTTGCTAGCTGTCGATACTTATTCGCCTTTGAAAACTTATAAATTTTGTAGATCAGTGAATTTATTTCGGTTGAAATTCTATAAGTTTTCAGAGGCGAATAAGCATCGACAGCTAGCTTGTGTCACATAGCCAACTGGAAACTGTCTCCTGGGACTAAATAACAGTAACATTCTTCCTTTTCTTGGAATTGACACATTAAGTTGGCAACAAACCATCACTATATATATTTCATGTCTGGATTTTATTTGCAAGATTCTTTATATGAGTTTGTGTGTTGAAGCATATTTTGTTGTGTCTAGGAAGAGTATTCTCTTTTAGTGCCTTATAATTTAACACACTTACCGGTAAAATATCCACTCATTTACTTATTTATATTCTTAAGATTTTCGTTTTGTCTTGCAAGTTTTTTAATAGTTGTTGACTCTGTCCGTTATTCAAGCTGCGTTCTTTTTGCTTTTTTGTGCGCATGTGTGTGGGTCAGTGTGTGTGCGCATACACATGTATGTATGTATGTATCTATGTATGTATACATGCATGCACACATACATACATACATACATACATAGAGATATGTGTATGCGCACACACGCTGACCCAGACGTGCGCACAAACAAACAAAAAGAGTGCAGCTTGAATAACGGACAGAGTCAACAGCTATTGAAAAGGTTTGCAAGAAGCAACGAAAATTTTAGAAAAATAAATAAATAAGTGGACATTTTATCGGTGTGTTACATTATAAGGCACTGAAAGAGAATGACTTTTCTCAGACACAACAGAATATGCATATATATATATATATATATATACATACATACATACATACATACACAAATACCCTATTTTTGATGCTGAAATTCCAATGAAGGAGCCTTCAATCTAGGTTAGAAACCGGCTCTTTCTCTATAGGCAAGAAATCTTGAAGTAACACTGAACAATGACACATACATACATTCATGTAGTTATTTTTTAAAGTCTATGCTGCCTTGTTGAAACACATACAGAAGCACACACACACACG
>NC_068984.1:43763340-43776146 GCF_001194135.2 Octopus bimaculoides | reverse complement strand
CACACACACACACACACACACACACATGCACACACAGAAACAAAATTAAACGCAACTATATGTATCATATATATATATATATATAACAGTTGTTTTTTGAAGTTTGTGTTCCGTTGCATTGACTTCCATTTAAAATTACCGCTTTTTAAGTCAAAACCTGTTAGCTACTATGGTGACAATAATACCTATCTATCTATCAATCTATCTATCTATCTATCTATCTATCTATCTATCTATCTGTCACACACACACACTCACATTCTTTCTCTCTCTTACTGTATTTCTCTCACAACAACAACCTTTTACCTCTCCCGTTCTTTTATTGAAAGTAGATGTCTTTTTTAAAGTCTGTATTGCGTTTTCTATATGTTAAAAGACAAAGAAACACACACACACACATGCATACACGCGCGTGCGCGCGCGCACACACACACACACACACGAACGAACAAACAACCAAAAGTATAATTATATCTTTCAAAACTTGTTAGTTACAATGCTGACAACAATTTGCCTATCTATCCATCTTTCACATAGTAACTCTCTCTCTCTCTCTCTTTCTCTCTCCCCTCTTTTTTCTCTCTCTTTCTTTCTCTCTCCACTCTTTCTTTCTCTCTCTCTCCTTATTTCTCCTTCTCTCTCTCTCTCGCTCTCTCTATTTCTCTGTCAACAACTTCCCCCCCCCTTCTAAAAATACACTGTGATGTATATTTTAATTTTTCCCTTTTTTCCCTCCCTTTTATAGATGTGGTGGACAGAGAGACATGGAGATCCGTTTGTCTTTTATACTATAAGACTATATATTATCTCCCAGTTTTACTTATAATAATAATTATGACCTAATTTTCGCCATTCTCTGCGTTTCCTCTGAAAGAGTACCCCTAAGCTTAGAATTATGTGAAGTACAATAAGCAAGTAGAATATAACAGAGCTAATGATCTAACAAATGGAAATCGCAACTTGGTTTCGAATCACTTTTAGAAGCATTTCATTTCATTTAAGTTAGCAATCCTTTTTCGGAAATTCACAGTTACAATTTTTGCCCTTCTGAACTTACCTAATTGTACATATGCTTTTCTACTCTAGGCACAAAGCCCGAAATTTGGGGGGAGGGGGCCAGTCGATTAGATCGACCCCAGTACGACTCCGAAATTATGAAAGGCAAAGTTGGCCTCGGCGGAATTTGAACTCTGAACGTAAAGACAGACGAAATACCGCTAAGCATTTCATCCGGTGTGCTGACGTTTCTTATTTCTTTACTGCCCACAAGGGACTACACACAGAGGGGACAAACAAAAGGATTAAGTCGATTATATCGACCCCAGTGCGTAACTGGTACTTATTTAATCGACCCCGAAAAGATGAAAGGCAAAATCGACCTCGGCGGAATTTGAACTCAGAAACATACGAAATACCGCTAAGCATTTCGCCCGAATGCTAACGTTTCTGCCAGCTCGCCGCCTTCCGGATGGTACATATTTCCAATTGAGATAAATCAAAAAAATCTGTACAAAAGAGAGAAGAAATCATGGGTTGCAACGTTGAAAGTCTGTCTCGGAGACATTAGTGGTAAAAGTAAGGTTAGCTGTTCTGCTTCTCTTGTACGTCGCTAGATGTTGACTTACAAAAGTTAGTATAGTCTTATACTTGAAATGAGACTAAATTTTCAATAAATCACGAGTCATGTTCCACTTTTTTATGTATGTATTGTGGCATTGAATCGCCTGTCCTTTTCCCCTTAGGTGCCTATGTTGAAAAATCAGTATCGTTATTATCAATGTACATCAGAATCGTATGTTCTACTGTGCAAGATACAAGCTAATGAAGTAATTGCTAAGTGCTAACGTACTTAATGCATTGAACCAAAGACTATTAAATTCAAAATTACACATGCGATGGGGAGAAATAATCACTAGTTTAATTATCAATCCTGGCCAAGAAAAGAGATGATCCTGAAATTTGTGTTAATTAGAACTAATAGAAAAAAAAATGGAAGAAACATTCTATTTTTAGAATGCAAGTTATTCTGTTTTGTCTACATCAGATTTGTTTGGTTGTTTGACAGTTTGTTTGAATGTCTGTTCTTTTGGTTCAAAAAGTTATGATGCTGGAATCTCAAATCATTTTATATAATAGCATGAACAAGAAGCTCGTGTCAGGAAAGATTCTGCAAAACGGCAAAAAAGAAGTCTGCTTTGTGGTGTTTAGTTATATCATTTTACATCTTGGGTTAAAATTTTGACCCTGATCTCTTACTTTGTCATATAACTTTCTGTGGTTTGCAATAAATATAATAAAATAAGAACGTGTCATATATTGAAGTTAATATTATCAATTGTTCCCTCTCTCGAAATTTGTGACCTTAAGTCTATATATGAAGTCATCGTATTTTTGTTGATACTACGTTCTTTTGCTGCTTACCTGATCACTATTTCAGTCACAATTTTTTTTCTTTGTTTTGAAAATATTTTTATACACGAATTGCTTTTGGTCATGTGTTTGTATCATGTTCATCTTATTTTTGTATGCTTTGTATAAATGCAGTTACTAGGGCTTTTGTCATATTTCCAAAGCGTAAGGAGGCATGCTGATAATCGTTGGCACACTGGGAAAACGCTTAGCGGCACTTCATCTGTCTTTACGTTCTGAGTTCAAATTCCGCTGAGGTCCGCTTTGCTTTCATCCTTTCGGGTTGATAAAATAAGTACCAGTTGAACACTGGAGTCGATGTAATCGATTTATCCCTTCCTCCGAAATAGCTGACCTTGTGCCAAAATTTCAAACCAAACTCCCAAAGCGTGTATTATTATTGCGATTCTATCTGTTTCCATTCTCTGCATACTAGATTTCTCTGTTTTCAATTCTTTATATTTGGATAGGTTCCGCTTCATGTTCTCAACATTATTTCAACGACGCTTGTTAGAATCTATGTCAATTGAGAGAAAGTTTTTGGAGAAAATATGAATAAACACTTCATTTCTTTTTTGATGATAATATTTGGGCAGTTTGCCTTTTAATCTTTTTACCCCGGTGTTTGATCACTTTTTCGTTTTCTGTGATCGATTATGGTGTCTGGTTGTTGTATCTTTATTTCTATGAGCAATCCATACTGTCCATGATTTCCAATGCACACAGTTTCTATCAATGAACTCTCAAAATCAATCGTGTCTGTTTATGAATTACAGTTTGGCTAAACACTATCATTTAGCAACATTGTGATTGATAGTTTCTTCGCAAACTTCACGCATTCTGCGGTATCGCTTTATATATGCTTTATAGTATGCTTTCAGTTATTTCTAATATCCCTTATATCTATTACTGCAATTCCATTCGATTATTTGAATGTTCTAAAGATGCAGCTTGCGTACTTGTATCAATAATATTTTGCCAGTGTTTCTTCCATCTTCAGACGTGCTAAACTTAGAAGCTTATTTCTCACTGCTAGGTTTTGGTCTTGTTTTGTGATCAAATACTCGATAGTTTCAGCTTTATATTCTGTACAGAGCTATTTTTTCTTTACTTTTTGTAACAAAAGATTTACCATAGAATTTTGTGTCTCTGTTTTTAATTTTACATTTTGCCCATTGTCTATTCATCTTTCGATAGAATTCAATCATGATCTCAGATCAACTTTTTTACTGTTTTTCGTTGATTGATTACTCTATCTTCTGAATTGACTGACATAGTTTTAATTATGTTAAGAGATATTTTTTTACATAAGTGTTATGTCACTTATATTTGGTACTGAATTCTTCCAGATAGCATGCATCTCAAGTATACCTTTGTAGATATTCAGCTGATTTAATCACAATAGGGTCAGCTGCAATCTAATTTATGTGCTCATTTTTAATGGTTTAGTCAGGGTAGGAAATGCAATTCCTAGCGACCGTTTCAGTGCTTCTTTGATCGATGTAAGAGAGAAAGTTATCCCCAGATTAGAGAGCTGGCTCAAATGCTTGCAACAAAATAGACTTCCCTTAAGGTCCCAGTTAGCTATAATGATGGTATTAAATAGTATGACATTAAGTCTAAAAACTGAGAACAGTTTCCTCCTAGAAGTTTTGACCACTTTTAAGCTATCATAGAAGACATTTGCCCAAGACGCTGTTCAGTGAAATCAAAACTGAAAGCACGGAGCTGCAAAGTGAACTTCAAAATCACACAGCCATCCCTGCTCCTAGAATGGGTTGCTCATCGGCACTTCGACTTTCATCTTTACTAAGCACGTCCGGTGGAATCGAAATATCTGTGGCTGTAACATTGTTCAGTAAGCAACATTGTCTCTTCTTTTTCTCTTCAGTTTCAAAACTATGCAAATGTTAACTCTTTATCTACATGAAGTCTCCCTTGAATTTCAAATAATCATACATTCACAGTTTTCTCTTTAAACATGTTTTCTTTCAATCGGTTTTTCATGAATTTGATCGCAAGTTCTTACAACTGAAATTATTCTTTACACAAACTGCAGTTTGCGATGGAGTGTTCTTTGTTGCACAAAAAGAAAAGAATGATCAAGTGCTTTATCATAAGCCCTCACCTTCTCTATCAGAACTGAACAATAACATCAAACCAAATTTGATGTTGATGTCACTTAATATCATTGAACTAATCATCGAACTACAAAATCATCGATATACAGACGATACATGATGAGATGTTGATGCTAGACTAAACATTCTATTTTCACTCTATTAGTAAGCAAAACTACTGGACTACTCTAGGGAAACACCTCTCTTAATATTTCATTCTATTTCCCTTATTATAACTCATATTTATTATATCTTGAGTATCTCAAGTTCCCCAGCTTTTTTTTAAAGCTGCTTCAAAGCAGGACACAGAAAAGCTCTCTTCTTAGCTTTTACAATGCCGTTGTTTGCTTTTCGCTAGAGTGTTATATTTATTCTATAGAATGTACTTGCACATTTACTGCTAAGTGGATTGAGTCTTTAAGACACTTAGAGCCCAACAGCTGCAGCAGCGCAGCAGTAGTAGTTGTGGTGTTAGTAGTATTGGTAGTGGTGGTGCTGACGCTGGTGGTGCTGACGCTGGTGGTGTTGACGCTAGTGGTGTTGTGCTGGTGGTGATAGTGGTTATTACTGAAACTGTAATTATCATTACTGTTATTAAGGCGGCGAGCTGACAAAATCGTTTAGCATGCCGGGCGAAATGCTTAACAGTATTTCATCGATCTTCATGCCTGTGTTCAACTTCCGCCGAGATCTACTTTGCCTTTCATCCTTTCAGAGTCGATAAATTAAGTACCAGTGAGACACTGGGTTCGATGTAATCGCCCAGTCCCAACCCGCCAAATTTCAGACCTTGTGCCTTTACCGGAAAGGATTATTACTATTAATATAAAAGCGGCGAGCTGGCAGAATCGTTAGCACGCCGAGCAAAATGATTAGCTGCATTTCATCCTTCCTTACATTCTGAGTTCAAATTCCGCCGAGGTCGATTTTGCTTTCCATCTTTTCGGGGTCGATACATTAAGTATCAGTGAGATACTGGAGTCGATGTAATCGACTAGACCTCTCTCCCCCAAAATTTCAGGCCTTGTGCCTTTAGCAGAAAGAATTATTATTACGATTCTTAGATATTATTAGAATTAGGGCGGCGAGCTAGCAGAACCGTTGACACGCCGGGAGAATGCTTAGCGGTATTTCGTCTGTCTTTACATTCTGATTTCAAATTCCGGCGAGGTCGACTTTGCCTTTCATCCTTTCGGGGTCGATAAATTACGTTCCAGTTGCAAACTGGGGTCGATCTAATTGACTAGTCCCCCTCCCCAAAAATTTTGGGTTTTGTGTCTAGAGTAGAAAAGATATTATTAGAATTAATGGTAAACAGGCACTGGATTGACAGCATTGTTTGCGCTTTCTGCTTTTCAGTGAGTGTTTCGGCTCTTCAAATTCACTATTCAGATACTGCTGAGATGAACTTTGCCTTTCATTGTTTCAAGACTGATAAAATAAAGTGCCAGTCAAGTAACAATGCCAATGCAATCGACTTACGTCCCCACCCGCCAAAAAGTTGCTAACTTTATGCCGAAATTAGAAAGATGTATTATTATTATTATTATTATTATTATTATTATTATTATTATTATTATTATTATTATTACTATTATTATTGTTGTTGTTGTTGTTGTTGTTGTTGTTGTTGTTGTTACTATTATTGAGTGACACTGAGGTAAAATATACGAAGTCCAGTATAATCATCATGACTACCCGTCTGATAAGGATACACCAGACACATGCATCACAACTATATGTGCGCGACATGGTGATCTCATATCAAGATAAACAGCGCATGACCTTGCAAGTGGGGCCCAGTTAGAATTTTCTTCAGATCGAGTAGCCTATCCCGCTCAAAAGGTCCCTGAATAAGGATTGTTTAAGTATTGAACGAAACACCCATGTTTCCAGAGTGATCCTTTCTAATAATTCGCGTAAGATTCCGACAGCCCCTATCTGAAAGTTTTGGTTTTCTTCCGGAGTTTTGTTTCGAGACAGTACTTCTTGATACACCAAACATTTCGGCTGTTTTCCTTACGCTAGTGCCTGCCTTACGAGCACCAACAATTTGACCTCTTTGAAAGTCCGATATATCTGTCATTTTAATGAATTTTAATTACCTTTTTCTGATAATATCTGAAAAGAAACAGCAATTTTAGGAAAACATATTAAGCAACACTAATAATAAATCAAAAAGCATAAAAATAAACAAGCTTTTGACGGTTTTATAGATACTTCAAAATTATGATGCTAGGTTTTTCCATTATTTTGTTCAACCCCTGTGTGTGTGTATGTATATATATATATATATATATATGTATATATATATATATATATATAGAGAGAGAGGGGGTGAGTGAGTGAGAGAGAGAGAAATAGATATAGATATATACATATACATATACATGTGCGTGTATTTGACAACCGGTGCTTAGGCAAAAGAAGCCGATAACATAAGCACCAGGTTTAAAAGCAAAGATAATGACTTGGGGGCGACTTGTTCGACTAAAATTTACCAAGGTAGAGCCCCAGCATGGCCACAGTGTAGTGACTGAAACGCATAATAAACAAAAGATAAAGATTTCGTCATTTCCCCCTAGATGCTCAAAGTCCAAATCTGGTTATAGGTCGACTTTATCTCTTACCATTCTGAAGTCAATAAAATACACCCAGGGATTGGTTCAGTTGAGTGTGTACTTCCTAAATAAAAGTACGACCTTGTGCACACGTAAGATAGCATTACTACTTTTATTGTCCCTTTTTGCCTTTGAAGTTTTACTGTTGATAGTGTTTTTGTTTAATATTACTATTAATGTTGCAATCAATATTGTTATGATTGTTACTGCTACTGATGATAATAATGATAATGATTCGCAGATCATTGTTGTTGCTGTTGTTGTTGTTGTTGTTGTTGTTGTTGTTGTTTTTATTGCATTAGACAAATAACTGCTGAATCCATATAATAACTTAAATTTCTCTCTCTATTGTATCATTTTCTCGTGAAAAACTCCAGTCAATACTTAGTACGTTTAATCATCTCACCTTCTATTTCTCTATTGATTACGATATCTTTAAAATGCTGCATGCTGTTTAAAATTTCTCTCTCTCTCTCTCTCTCTCTCTCTCTTACACACACACTTTCATACACACACACGCACGCATAATAATAAAGAACAGTACAAGAATAATGCACGAGAATACTAATGTTAGTATCACAGATGTTCAAGAATTAAAACATACAAACCTACATATACAAACAACCGTATATTATGAAATATGCTCATAGCTAAAGGAAAGCATACTTATGCTTATGTGAGCGTCTGTGTGTATTCACACACATGTGTATGTATACATGTGTGTCAATACATATATAAGCAAAGATCATGCAAAAGCAAATACTTACATATTGAAGAAATCTAATTATATGCATATATATATACATGCATGAATTTGCACAGGGTTACATTCCTGAGGATTTCTGCATATATTGATTCCATAGATTATATGCTAATGTATGCATGTATCAATCGTACTTGACCTAGTTGATATAGAAAAGAACACATAGCAATTTGGAAACATGGATATATGTGTATGTGCTTGTGAATTATTATGCATGTGTGTGTGTTTGTGTGTATGTGCATGTGCGTGTATGTGTGCGTGCGTGTGTATGTATGCATATAAAGGTATGTTATATGCCGACTCATAAGGGCCGGTTTACCGGTTTCAATGGCATATAAATTTCCCAGCTGGACAGGACGCCGGTCCGTCGCAGAATTACACATTTTTACCAGATGGGTGGACACGAGCAACGTGAAATGAAGTGTTTTGATCAAGAACACAAAGCATCGTCCGGTCTAGGAAACGAAACCATAATCATGCGATCATGAGTCCAATATCCTAACCACTAAGACACGCGTCTCCACGTGTATGTATGTATGTATGTATGTATGTATGTATGTATGTATGTATGTATGGGGGTAGAAAAGTAGCAGATGGCTATGACGTCAATATCAGGCTACGGTTTTTTCTGCATTGTGCTCTTAGCTAAGAGGCTTAACAACACGATCCACCTCGCCATAAAAATGTAAATGCATACGACAATGAGAAAACCCCACTGCTGTAGCAGCAAAAGCAGCATAATACAATTGACGAGGGTTTCGTTAGTTGTGTCCATCTCCTCTGTTTTGTTGATGGAACATGGATAGTAAAATGATCGCTGCATTTTGATAGTGACAGAGACACTAGATAAAATTTTTCCCTATATTCATGATCCTACGACACAATGAACTTGCTACATGCTTACACGTATACATGTGATGGAATATGGAATATTCTTGCGTCTGCGTGAGAGCCTCTATATTGTCACTTGACCTACTAAAAGTAGTAGTAAAATATTTCTCATATCATTCTCTAGTAGCGCAGAAACGAAACAAATATGGAATAATCTAGTTTTAGATGAATAATACTTAAATAAAATAGGTGTCAATGATAGAATGATGCCTTTGATCATAGATATGGTTGATTAGGGCTAACCTAGAGTTAATTAACAATAACAACGAATACTTATATTATTGTGGAATCATTGAGCACAGATGAATCTAAACATTCTCTTCCTCACGTAGTATGACGAACAGAGTGCAAGTTGAGGGTGCATGTCTTTCACTCAAACTTATTTACAGTCAATGGGGAAATGTGTTGATATAAAGCTCACGATTTAGTACAGAGCTATAGGTGAAATATTAGCTAACTATTGTCCTTAATGAAATAAAATGAGTGATTTTGACTGGAAGAGACACACTCTACCAACCGTCTTCCATCATTTGACATAACATGCTATAGCCACTGTTTGTATACATACGGATGTGACATCAAACTGACCTTCTGGTTACGAATGATTATGGGATTGCATCTAGAAAGTTTCCTTTCGAGGTGCAAGTCCGCGCAAGGCTGTTTATAGAAGACCAGCAGTCGCTCATGCATACCAGCCGCCCCTCTCCACGCCATCGATGTTATCCAAGGTAAACACAAAGGCCGATAACCTTTGCACCAGTGACGTCGCAACTCATTTTTACTGCTGAGTGAACTGGAGCAATCTGAAATAGTGTCTTGCTCAAGAAGACAACACAACCCGGTCCGGAAATCGAACCCACTACTTCGTCATTGTTACCCCGACGCTCTAACCACTGAACTATGCACCTTCACCTGCGTGTGTGTGTGTGAGACATTGAGAACAACACAAAATGCTCAATCTTTAATAAGAATTTTCCATATCTATTGTGTACTTAATTAGGAATAATATAAGTCCATGAACTTCTCCACAAGTCAAGTGAAGAAGTTCATTGGTTGGATTATATGATGTTGGAGGAGTTACTTCCCATGCTTACAACTTTTAGATTTGAACATGCATAGTATCGTCTTCGAAATGCACGGATTATTTCAATTCATTAGAGTTTAGCCACTCAGTACCTAACATATGCCGAGGTTATACACTCTTACACCCTTTCTCCTTTTCTTTCCCTCTCTCTCCCTCACACTCTTTCTGCCTCTCTCTTTCTCTCACACATACAAACCTACATATATATATATATATATGTTT
This sequence comes from Octopus bimaculoides, assembly GCF_001194135.2. Taxonomy (NCBI): domain Eukaryota; kingdom Metazoa; phylum Mollusca; class Cephalopoda; order Octopoda; family Octopodidae; genus Octopus; species Octopus bimaculoides. The sequence goes on along the minus strand of NC_068984.1, from coordinate 43,766,036 downwards.
GAGTGTGCATCTATATGCGTTATATCTATATATCTATGGGTATGTATGTAAAAACGGTCGGTGAATGTGTAATTATATGCGTATAGGTGGTTCTGTGTAAGCAAACCGACATATATGTTTTCTATAAGTTTAAACAAAGATAAATTGTTGGATCGATATATATATATATATATATATATATATATATATATATATATATATATATACATAAAGACAGAGTGAGAAGAGAAAGAGAGAGGGAAAGAGGGAGAGGGTGAGAACGAGATGGATATTGTAGGTTTATTGATATTGATTAATAAATAGACAGTTGTTGTGTGGTAATACTGGAAAGAACTAAGTTGCGCAGTCTCGTTTTCTTTCTTTATTTTTTTTAACGTCTGTACTTACATCTGTACTTAGATTGATGTGGGGGATATATTAACAAATATAGGTGACCATATTGAAATAAAGGTTTCAAAAGGTCCTTAAATTAGGTTTTTCAATTTCATTCAAAAGTAAAGCACACTATATTTGGCATCTGGAGCAGAGTCTAGTAGGAATCTGTATGAAAACAATGCAGTTTTCTTTATTCTGTAGCTAAATAATCTATAGTATTATTCCAAATATAAACCAAATTCAGAACCGGTTTGTTTGTGTGTGGGTGGATTGCTAAATACAGACTGACGAGTTTGTTAAACATATACTTTTTGAAAGTAATCGACTGCATCAGAAAATATTTTTTAAATTTTATTTATGAGAATTGGTATTTGAAGGTGGTAGATGTTAAAATTATATATTCACATATCACAAGGACCTTTTTAAGATCATACATAGCTCTAATATCCTTAGTGTGATGTTAGTGAGAAGCAATGCAATGCTGAATCTGTATATATTGTTAGCCTATTGTTGGTATCTTTCTCACAGACGCATAAAAGCAACTCAAAACACCCAGGAAATATAGAATTAAGTGTTTTACATGGAATCAATTATATGGAGTAGGTTTAAAATGCTACTTGGGAAGCATATATATATCCTGTCCACTTAGCATTTTCGTATATATCAAATTTGCTTTTGTTTTACATTTGGTGTTTGATATGTTTTTTGCCCATTTAGTGTTTGACATGTTTTTTTGCCCATTTAGTGTTTGACATGTTTTTTTGCCCATTTAGTGTTTGACATGTTTCTTTTTTCGTAAACTTAATTTATATGTTTGTATATAAAATATGCCAAAAGATAAATAGGCAAAATCAAAACCTTTAAAAGTAAAAGAGAAATAGCATGGATACTGGTTTCAAATTTTGGGACTAAGGCAGCAATTTTGCGGGAGTGGATAAGTGAATTAGATCGACCGCAGTATTCAACTGGTACTTATTTTATCGATCCCTAGAGGACGAAAGACAAAGACGACCTCGGTGGTATAAGGAATTGCTATTAAGAAGTATTCCTGTTATTGCAAATATTTTCCGTAAAGATATAGTTCATTCCTCATGTCACTCCAGGCTAAAGTAATTTTTATATTTTTGCTTATGTTCCATGCTGATGTTGACTGATGCTACTGTATCTTGCACTTTTATGATTACTCGTTAAAACTACAGTATTGAATCGCATCATTTTAGTGACCTCTATCATTACTAAGACGATCTGTCCTTCTTCTGTCCCTCTTCTGTCCTCTCAATATCCATTTAGTCGTCAGCTCCCACAACTTGTACTAAATTCATCTTCCAATATTTCCCATTACATCACTCAACATCCATTTGAATCACTCTCCCTTCCACTGTCTCCCTTGAAACTCAACAACAACAACAACAACAACACTAGACTAACTGCAACACATCTATGAATTGTTGACTCGGCTATAGATCAGCATCGCTTTCTTGGATTAAAATATTTAAACATGAAATTGAAACTTCCAAATGAAGTAAAGCTTTGAGGAGATTAGAGTCATCCAAAGGAAATAGCATCAAATAACAAGATTAAGTCAAGTCAACTGATGCAGAAAGCAACATAGCCTATCATTCTTATGGCTCCGCTTATGCTGTACCGTTTCGATTTATTGGCATTACATCTAAATGGTAGTTGCTAATTAAATTCGTGTTCTGTTCCTTTCACTGAAAATAAAATTTACATAAATTGCTCACATGATGTACTAAAACAGAATGGGGAAAATTCTCTTCCAGCAGTGTTTAATCATTACCTTTTGGCGCGTACAGTAGAAACCTACAGTACACCTTTGCGTATATGCGTGAGGACGTTTGTGCGTGTGAGTATATGTTTGTGAACATGTGTGCATGCATATCGGTATATATGTGAGTGTGTATGTGTGTGTGTGTGTGTGTGTGTATGTGTGTGTGCGTGTGTGTGTGTGTGTGCGCGCGTGTGCGAGCGCGTTTGTGTGCGTATGTACCCGCGCGAGTGTATGCCTTTATGTTCCATGAAAATATTGGACAGGAATGTCGCGGAAGACATTCTCATTGTATGTAGCGTCTAGCCGAGATTAACTTCTCAAAGATAGACCCAGGAATGGATTATTATATTTACTCTTACAACATAGGTTTAGCCAAGGATGTGCGGTAATAAGATCCAATTCACAAACATGCTGCCTCTGGTTCGATTCATCTGCATGAGTTAATGGGCAAGTGTCTTTTAATCTAATCTCGGGACCAATCAATAATACCTTGTAATACAACCAGCCGAAAACTCTGTATATGTATATATAT
>NC_068984.1:43753407-43763315 GCF_001194135.2 Octopus bimaculoides | reverse complement strand
TATATATATATATATATATATATATATGAATGTATGTATATATAGGAATGTATGTATGTGTATATATGTGTGTATGTGTATACATATACAAACTCATACATTCATAAATACATATATATATATGCATATATATTATATGCATATATATTATATGCATATGTGTTCATATACGTATACATATTCATACATGCGTGTGTGCGTGCGTGCGTGCATGTATATGTGTGTGTGTGTGTGTGTGTGTACATGTATGTATTGTACTTATTGACATGCTTCTGAATGCATTAGTCTTTGTATTGTTTCCAATAGACTACATTTCAAAGGCGGTTGTTCATATAAAGGTTCCGCCATAAAATCGCCTTCCACCATTTTAGTCTTTCTTTCAATACACTCAGCAGCTTTTGTTGACGTAATGCATATCAGTTGTTTTAGGATTTTCATTGTTGATAATGATGTAAGATTCTTTACAGCATAATACAAATTACAACTGACAACTTATGGACACATTTCGCCAAGTCGTAGATGGTTACTAACCACTATGAAGCTGTAATTTTTAAAGCATTTCCAAGAAAACAGATACACTAAAGGGAATTTATTTTTGTAATCGAATGATCACCTATGGCCTAGCAGCTATTTTATAATTCTGGGTTGAATAAATTTGCAGCCACAGGGAACTTCTGCTTGATAATTGGACTGTCAAATCATGCCCTACTGTTTTGAATAAATAAGGACATATTAATTTAGTCTCAGTTATAGTATTTATCGAACGTAAAATGGTACACCGTTGATTATAGATCTATATCTATCAAACTGAACTGAGACTAAATAACAATAACAAATATTTTCAGTACAACCCAGTCAGGAAACCTCTGTCAACTCTCTTTACTTATTAGGATTAAGGGCCTAATCTCTTTCATACAGCAATTAAAAATATTATAATGTAGACATAGATACACAATTTGGTAAAAATGAAAAAGACAGGATGTTCAGAGATGGAATTGCTTTTCATCTTGGATTAAACTACAACTACAACCATTCCATTACCATTCCATCTGAGTTTCAATAAAATCGGTCAAATATTGCGTCGATCGAATGCTGAATGTAAATAGTTAAAGCAAAAGATTCATAGAAATAAATTCACAATTGCGGCTTGGGAAAGAATCGCGAAAAAAAATGTCGTAAACAATAAATTAATTAAGTAATTTATTTAATGTCATTTAATAATTGATAATACTAATTGAAACTTGTACACGATGGCTGTACAGTTTATATAATGACATTACATGTGTGTGAAAGAGGAAACCACGTTTTAATTAATATCCGAAATAAAGCATTCACTCATTCATTTAGAAAAGTTTTTCTCGAGGTATCCATGCGATTTTGGTCTCATGACCTTTTTTCTACTTGAATTTTGTCCCATATTTATTCTAATCGTACCGTACACATCCACTTGTTTGGTGACTTTTTATTATTTTCGACACGATAATAATAGATAACTTCCAAAAATTTCTACCCTGGCGTTGTTACCGAGGACGTGCAGGATATTACCAGTTCAAAGTCAACTGCACAGATACAAAACTACCGTCAATTTCGAGGACTCACGCGCAAACTCGTGTTGCACGCATTCATTCAATATATGAATATTGCTGGCTAATGGATGTTTATCGAACGGATACAGTCACGAGTAAAATGAATCTAGTTTATCAGCCGAGTCCATCATGAAAATCCCCCTGCTGCCTTCATTTATTAGGGAAGGATAAAGACTTTTCCTATATCTCGTGTCTATGGAAACATTTTTGTGCAGTGAACGAGACTGAAATTACTGAAAGCAGATACATTTCTAGCCAATCCATGATTAAGCATTTTAGTTCCCTCTTTGAAAAAAAAAGTAATGATAGAGAGATAGAAAGAGAGATGTCCTCCTCCAGAAAATTTATTAGAGTCAGTGGGTGTAGTGATAGTATCTCGAAAGAATATCCTTAGACTCGCTAGGTGCTTCTAGATAGGGAGGATCAGCTGGGAGAGAGTTCTTGCCCTTGGTAGACATCCTGGATTTGTGGGATTACTTGACTAGTCTAATATGGTGGACTTCCACTCAGGCGACTATCACATATTTATGTACGATGAACATCGTCACTCTTAGTTTCGATTTCGACGTAAACTTCCACACTTTCTATAATTTGTCTATGTAATATCTCAACATCTCTCAACCATGTGGCTATGATAAAGGCATCAATATGTGGAGTTAATAAAGTAACAATGAAGTACTGAGATCGATTCAATCGACTAGCCACTGCCTTCCTATTTTCAAGCCTTGTGTCCATGCTGGAAGTAAAATTATTATTATAATTGTTGTTGTTGTTGTCGTCGTCGTCGTCGTACTTATTGTTGTTGTTGTTGTGCTGCTTATTCTGCTGCTGCTTCTTCTTCTTCTTCTTCTTCTTCTTCTTCTTCTTCCTCTTCTTCTTCTTCTTCTTCTTCTTCTTCTTCTTCTTCTTCTTCTTCTTCTTCTTCTTCTTCTTCTTCTTCTTCTTCTTCTTCTTCTTCTTCTTCTTCTTCTTCTTCTGCTGCTGCTGCTGTCGTCGTCGTTGTCGTGGATTAGGAGAATTGTAAGATCGTCAGAAAAATGCTTTGCAATATTTCTTCCATCTTTCGTTCTGAGTTCAAAGACAGAAATGAGAATCTTTGAATTCTTATAGATATGTCTACCTCTTCTCTTCTGACGTTAATACCGGCCGGGAAAAAATCGAGAAACTATCAGGGTAGGCAAAAAAAGAACGAAGAAAATCATAAAAACCGTATTAGGGCTTACAACTCTAAACAAAGACAGAAATGTATTCTTGTTAATCACAGCCTACTTCTTATGCAAAACACTTTCCATTTGACAACACAACTTATACCACTAGACAGATTATGGACAAACCTCACCCTACAGTAGAGCCCAAACAATACTTTTTGTACTCAACCATCACTCAATAAAATAAGAACACAACACATACTCTTAAATAAAGAACATCCGACAATAACATGTGTCCTTCGTCGGTTTTATCATTCGGATGTTCAATTAATTGAACTACATTCTCGTTAAATCTGTAAGTAGCAAATTATGGCATACATATGTAATTCTCTGGCTGAATCAGCGTGGTAGAATACATAACAAAGGCAGAAATACAGGTTGCAATATATCCGCCCGGCTCCGACGGAATACTTTTTTACTCGATTTCAAACGCAATGCTTGACTTAAATTGAGGCTAGGGCAAAAGGCATTTTCCGATGATGCAACGTAAATTGAACCCCATGCTTGATGTTGCTTATTCCTGCGCCAACCCACAACTGACACACCAACAGCAAATCACATAACTCATATTAACATAATATAATCAACACAGCACGGACTCTCACAATAACCACCCAACACTATATCATTTAACACGCCTCGCAAAATACACAAGATACACAATCCCTACCTTAGCGAAATAGCAATTTTACGGTAATATCACTGCTTACATCCGTTAACTGTTGTTGATTCTGAAGTATCTATTTACTGATACATGTACTGTGTCGTATGGCAGCTAAGTCTCTTGGCTACGGATGCAACTCAACTATCTACTAAGCCATCTGTGATCTCAAACAAATACATAGGCCTATTAAAAAAAACAATAGAAACCGTTTTAAACATCATTTTAATCTTATTATCTTTACGATCTGATCTGGAAGAACACAAAAATAAGTATATTATAAATATGGTTGTAACATTAACTACGTCGCTTTCTATCTGGCTGCACTATTCTACTATAAATCCTGAAGAATATATTGCTACAAAGTATCAGTTAAGTCAACCTCGTCCTTTGCCACTATGATTACCACCAGAACTTTCCAGTATGTTAAAATAAACAAATTAAACAGCGAACGAACAACAGTATTTTAGTGATCTTTTAAGTAGCGGCGTCACTGTATACGCAAGAAAAAAATACAATGTCTATTTAGCATCCTTGCTCTTAAAGGGATAACACATGTCTAAAATAAATTGATTTTTATTATAGACCTAGTGCCAAACATTTTTTGGTGAGGGAACAAATTAATTACATTGACACCCAGTAATTTGCCGGTTCTCAGTATGCTTTTGAACTTACAATATGGAAGAGCGTAAGTAAATTATCACAAATCGTCTGCCGCTCTGCCGATTTGGTCTCTCGGGGAAAAAATCCACTTGGTCATTATCAATGAGAGGCCATTCATTATGATTCCATTTAGAAACAATACATTAACATTACAAGCGTACAATGTTAATTCTTCTTTCTAAATCTAAGGAAATGCGCCAATTCTTTTTCGCGCAGTATTACCCTGATTTTATAGTGATCACTGTATTCTACTGAGCGCAGGGAACAGGCACAGTCTCAGAAATCTTATCGTAAATACCCGAAGCAGTAGTTCGTGTGTTCCACTACCTTTCATCCATCAAACTCTACCACTTCACCGAAGTACTTTCAATTCCTTTCTTTCGACTCTCACATTGTTCTTGTCTTTCCCAATCTTTCCCCTCTCTTTTAGAGGAAGCAAAATTTAATGTGACATTTTGGTTAGAATCTCCCTTCGCTGGAGTATACATCCTGGCACATTTAAATGTCCTCGCTCTCTATGTCACATGTGGCCCTACACCCGTAAGCTGCCTCAATGTAAGGTTCCAAGTGGATGTACTTCACTGCATGCACTTGTACCAACCATATTGTATCACCTGTACGTCCTGCAAACCTCTACACTTTGGTTAAGCCAGCCGTTCTTTATGTGATTGAATCCATGAGCATCGTCCAAATATTCGAAACAACATGTAATCACTCTCCAAAACAGTAACTCGAAAGTTCAATTCAAGCTACTTTGTGAATCGTCTCCCTGCATGGTATTAGCTTACACCGCAGTTTGACATACACCTGCAAAAACAAGGAATAGTACCTTATTTTCTTTTTTACTCCACCTCGCCCGGATGAACTTCTCTAGTTCTTCGTTGTCCTCAGCTGCCTATTTTTCCTCCCGTAGCCACACAGTAGCAGCAACAAATTTCTGCAGATCCCAATCTCTATAAATCAGTGTGTATGGATATGTATGTGTTTATATATGCATGTGTATGTTTATGTGAGTGCGTGTGTAGATGCGCGCATTTTTATGAGAACAATGAACGATGTGATTTCATAGTCGGCTACGAATAGACAGTAAAATAACAGCCCCCTTACAAATTGCTATTGTTGCAAAGGTTAGAGCAATCGTTAGAGCAATCTACGGTAGGATGCAAGTAACCTTGTCACTTTATTGACTGTAAATAGCCTGGTAGGATGTATACAGTCAACAAGTTGTAATGTGAGCATCTCTTCATTCATGACTGCTGACAGATGAACAGTGATGTCAACTGTCTCTCCGCAGTAATAGCTAGCCACATATAGGGATCAGCATATCGTTTGCTGATGGCGAGGTGAAGAACATAGCCCATTGATTTGACACCATTTCAACCATGCCGACAAGGCGGGAGATACTAGCTTTGTTTCAAAGCTCACTGGTTTCCACTCATTTTAAAAGCCGGTGGTTATCCCAGCGATCAGTGATGCAACTATTACTGGACTTGTCTCTGCTCCCAGTTGTTAGAATGATCCTCACCTGAGTAATGTTCAACTGGTTGCCATCCCAACTTTGCCCGAGAGCTAATGCGACTTTAGAGAACCCAGGACAATCGACATGGTATTTGGAGTATGCCAGCTTTAGGATAAAAATATTCTGAACAATAACATGATCTCTACACCACTTTTATCAACCTTAGAAAAGCATTTAACTCTCATTCGTAACGGCCTCTGCAGAATCATTGCCAAGTTTAGAGCATTGGTACCGTGATTCTCTGATGGCATGTTTGTCAGTGTCATTAATGAAGGAGAATCGACAGTGGCATTCAAGTTGTAGGCAGTATTACTTAGGGTCGTGTGGTAGCACTTCTGCTTTTTTAAACATTTTAAATGCTGTAGAACAGACGGCTCTTAAACCTGAGGAGACTTCCAAAGATATGTCATATAGGATCAGTTAGAGAAGGTGTTCACCATGGAGAGGGTCAATCACTATTTAGAAAACAACAATGAATTAACAAATACAGAATTTTATAAAATAATATAGGTAATAAATATAATTTTGTATGTGCATGTAATAGCAAATTGTTGAATATGCATATCAACGAAAACAGTCGATCGTATTCAGTCAGTCTTGAGATACTCGGTGATACTGCAATATTTTTACGCATATTACCAGGCGTTCGATCTGGCTACCAACTCTTCTGTTTATTTATGTCCGCTTGTGTGTGTATTTAAGTATACATATAAATGCATCTTTATGTATTTTCTTCTAACTTTCACCTTAACACCATTCTCTATTTTTCAAATCAACCCGTATTCCAGCTGATTTTACTGATGTTCTCTTACAAAAATCCTTTCCCCTTTTCCCGACTTCTCTCATTTTCCACTTAATATTTTCCCTCATTCTCACTAGTCCCAGTTTATTCAGTATTACAAGTAAATATTTCGTCTCCTTTCGACAAGACGTCTTGTCCATAATGTTAGATTTCTGATCTTCGTCACCCTCACATAAAAATAATTCATTCCACTTTGTGAACTTTTGATACTTCCTATTTATTGATGCAGACTGTTATTATTTTCTTCGGATTCTACTTATCATTAAAGATTCTTATCATTAAAGATACTTTCAAACCGATTTTTATCATTAAAGATTCTTTCAAACCGACTTCGAAAACGATAACTAACAGTTGTCAAGATGACAGAAACCTAAAACAGGAAGAGCAGATTTAATAAATATCGAAAGAACAACGAATAAAAGACAGCATGCTGGTATAATGGGAAGAAATCTCATGAAAATATGAAAGACAATGGAGAGAATTAAAGAAACAGTTATCTACTCATTAATGACTTCCTGACATGGAATTTCTAATGTATTTAGTTTCTTCGGAAACTCTCCATTACCTACTCTTGAGTTACGAAATTTAAGGATTAAAAATATCTATTTCTCTTCGTTAATTTTTGTCATTGATTTTTTTACAACTGAGCATAAATCCAGTTTTTCTTTGTAAAATTGCATTGTATATTGAATCGATTCCTGTATCGTATTGGCTGCTGTCTATCGATCAGTGAAGAATGTAAAACGAAGTTGAACTTGGCAAGATTAGAGCTCGGAACCGAAATGATTGAAAACTGTGATGCACTTAGCTTAACGTTCACCTGCCCGGCTATTCTCGATCATTAAATTGTTTCGTATTATATTATGCTGACTGAAAATTTAATGTCGACTGAAATGAATGGATAGGAATAGTTTTTTTAATTATTATTTTAATTCCTCAAGCATCTAGGTCAAGTTAGATTCTAAAACATTGGACTAGAGATATAGAAATAAAAGTAAAAGTAAAAATAAAGAAAAAAAAAACCTATAAAGCAAACCAATTGTAAACAAAGGAAGTTATACAGTAGCAGAGTGAAATATGTCAGCTGCTGGTGAATGTATATTTACTTAACAGATTAGGATCCTATTGATGTTATGAAAACAGCGGGCGACGATGGAATTGATCCCACGAGCTTTCTGGATCTTTGATGATAGTCAAATGTCTAACTTCCATTTTCTTGTTGAAGGAAATCACAAATAATCACGCCGAGGATTAAGATGAGTTTAGAAACAATGCAGTTATAGTCTAAAAGCAACATGACGTGAGTCCAATCTATGTTTAAAAACAAATTTTGACGTGTTTTTTTTTTTTCTAATCGAAATTTTAATGTCATCAATCGCTAAGTAACAGCGATTAAATAGAATGGTTGTAATCCAGCGGAAATTAGAAATTATGATCAACATCTTTTTTACGTGAATAGATATCCTGCTGAGCAGATAGGAGAAAGAGGGTGTATTTTTTGGTGAGTCGTTTATTTTTAAGTCAAAGCCTACATGTATATTTACAAACATATTCACATATACATATACAAGAGCGCACAATACACACGAATGTAATGCAATACACATTTATACAAGCTCACAAATACACAGACACGAATACGAGTGCGTCTGCTTGTATGCAGTGGTATACTTTTAGCTTTTTATGTTCTACTGATTTCCCTCATTGTACTGTTTATTGCACTGCCTTCAGAAGTCCATCATACAGATCCCAGAACTTATTACAGTCTTATACCTATTCTATTGTTCTCTATTAATCGATTGGAAAACTTTAGCTTTGATCTGAAAGGACACAAGTAAACGCAACGTATATAAATATACACACTCATGTGCATACAGACGCATCCACACAATCACACAAAATCACACACACGCACATACTCATATATATATAAACATGTGCGTGTGTGTGTGTGTGTGTGTGTGTGTGTGTGTGTGTGTGTGTGTGTGTGTGTAATTAATAAGGGTGGCTAATTCGCAATTTTACAACCTTGAAACAGAAATATATACGTCACTAAAGTGAACAGGGGTACTAATCAGTAAAGCTAAGAATAAGAGTCAAAACAACTCAATAGCCACACACACAAACATATATATACACATATATACACCACATACATAACGGTACATCTACAAGATTGCGCTTACGAAGCGTTTGTCAACACGATTATACAGTCATAGGCAATTGCACAAGGGACCGATACTTGTATATGCATATATATTATAATGTATATATATGCATTATGTCGCAAATAGAATTTAAAAAAAAAGAAGTGGATGATAAGAGATAAGCTATTTATCTCTTCCTCTCGAAAACTTCGGTAAAAGTGAAACTGTTTTCTTTGAAAAGAGCAAATCCTTCGATCACGTCTGCTCTGGACAAGGAAGTTAACGAGGAAACGTCAGCTTATAAGTCCACCATCTGACCATGTATTTAGATTATGTGATACAGTGTCTCGCCGTTGGAGACAATTATATTCCCATCTTACACTTCATTTAATCGTTTAGCATGTCAACTTTTAACTACGAAGAATTCGTTACAAACGAGACTACACCTGATTTGTGTCTCAAATTCTGGATATTGTCTTATCTGTATACTACTAAACTCAATTTAATAAAAGGTCTCTAGTCCTGAATATATATGGCTAATTATATGTATGTATGTGTGTGTGTGTGTGTGTCTGTATGGGGTATGTATATATGTATGTGTATATATACATATATACATATATATAGTTAGTCGTATATATTTTTTATTATATTATATATATGTGTGTCTGTGTAACAATGTGTATGCTGTGTGGATTATATGTATGCATGTAAGTAGATAGACAGACAGACAGACTGACAGACAGACTGACAGACAGACAGACAGGTAGACAGGTAGACATGTAGACGGACAGACAGACAGGTAGACATGTAGACGGACAGATAGACAGACAGACAGACAGATAGATAGATAGATAGATAGACAGATAGATAGATAGATAGATAGATAGATAGATAGAGAGAGAGAGAGAGAGAGAGAGATAGATAGATAGAGATTATAAAGTGGTCTTGTATATTGTATGAGTTTTAATATGCATTTTCATAGTTTCTACATGTATTTTGTACTCTGAGATTTTAAAGATAAATATCAGGTACATTTGTATTAAATAACACTTGGCGCTCGTGCCAAACTATATGCGATGTAAGATTGACATACAACAAGTTTTGTGCGCCTTTCTATAGTTACCTTTTAAAAATTTGCACGTGTGAGCGTTTTTTGTCTGTGTGTGTGTGTGTGTGTGTGTGTGTGTGTGTGTGTGTGTGTGTGTGTGTGTGTGTTGTTTGTATATAATTATGTACCAACTTTTTCAAAATTTCATTATTTTTTTTTTATGAATTATATTTGCGATTTTTGATAAAGGAGTACTTACTGTAATGTGGTA
>NC_068984.1:43751730-43752674 GCF_001194135.2 Octopus bimaculoides | reverse complement strand
GTGTGTGTGTGTGTGTGTGTGTGTGTGTGTGTGTGTGTGTGTGTGTGCGTGTGTGTGTTTCTATGTGTTTGACTTCTACCCCTCCCCCTTATATCTCTATATCTATATCTCTATCTTTTTCTGTCAATCTTACCCGTTTTATGTGTGAATGTATATTAGTATTAGTATTTTTAAATTCCGCTGAGGTCGACTTTACCTTTTATCCTTTCAGTGTCGATAAATTAAGTACTGAGAAAACACTGGGGTCGATGTAATCGACTTACGTCTCCACCCCACAAATTTCAGGTCCTGTAGCTTTAGTAGAAAAGATTATTATTATTATTATTATTATTATTATTATTATTATTATTATTATTATTATTATTATTATTATTGAATGAGAGAGCAGTGCATGCCATCAAAGTGACACTGGGATAAAATATACTGGGATAAAGTATACCACTGGGATAAGTATAAAGTATACCCATCATGACTATCCGGCTTATAAGGGTACATCAGGCACATGCATCACATCCATATGTGCGCGACATGGTGATCTCATATCGAGATAAACAGCGCATGACCTTGCAAGTGGGGCCAGTTAGAATTTTCGTCAGGTCGAGTAGACCATCCCGCTCAAAAGGTCCCTGAATAAGAGTTGTTTAAGGAGGTTGAACGAAACACCCATGTTTCCAAAGGGGAATTATCCAAACCCTAAAGAATTCCTTTCAATACATGCTCGTGATCAGAGATACACGTATCATCAGCCACTAAGAGACATGCTCAACTGGTTAAAGTCAAACAACTGACAAGAACATCTATGGTATTGAGCAGAATATTTGCTGTAGCCCATCTTTTATACCAAGACAAAACAATGTACATGATAACACTTCCAATCAGTTAAGATCAGCAGTTATTATTATTATTATTATTATTATTATTATTATTATTATTATTATTATTAT
>NC_068984.1:43744370-43748992 GCF_001194135.2 Octopus bimaculoides | reverse complement strand
ATAGCTTCCAGTGTATATAGGTCCCAGCTCTGTCGTGTCTGTGAATATATTGCTTCTTAGCCAGGACTGGGCAGCCAGAGATAATATGATTTATTGTTTCTTGTCGATCTCCACATATTCTACAGTTACTTGTTATATTTCTTTTCATTATGTGTTTTTGGTAATTTCTGGTGGGGAGGCTTTGGTCTTGTGCAGCAATTAAAAATCCTTATTATTATTATTATTATTATTATTATTATTATTATTATTATTATTATTATTATTATTATTATTATTATTATTATTATTATTATTATTATGTGCTTGACTTTTGCTTTGTATTTGTACAAGTTGACTCTAAGTCTCACCCAGAGACCTTAAGAGACAAGTTAGAAATTCAAGTTGGTATTATGCCTAGGGTGACATATATTTGGTTTTGCACAGAGTATCGTTCTGGAGAATGTTTAAGAAAACATAAGAAAATTATAAGTTTGTTTTAAAATTTGAGATTACATAGACAGCATTTTACGTAGGATATCGGCAGTTACCATGAACATTATCTTTTGAATTTCTGCCATTCTGGGCTTTTCTGGTATCGGAGCTAGGTAGGAATCAGCTCCCCTTTGCTATCATTCCTAGGGCACCTATGACAACAAGTATTGCTTTAGTCTTGAGGCTCCATATTTTGCCAATTTCTGTTTCCAGTTCTTTATACTTGCTCAGTTTTTGGTAGGTCTTGACAGATATATTTATGTCAACTGGACACTCATATCAATGAGGAGGTATGATTTTTGTCTAAAATCTTTCAGTATAATATCTGACCTATTCGCATCTATCTTTCTGTCAGTTTAAACGGTGAAGTTCCAGATGAGTGAGATGTGATCATTTTCAAGCACTAGAGATGGTTCATGTTCCCACCACTTTTTATCATGGAGCAGGTCCAGGTTTTTGCAAATCACCCAGTGAATATATTGTGCTGCTCTATCATGCCTGTGGAGATACTCTGTAGGTGCAAGGAGACTGCACATGGAGACAGCATGATCAACGGTTTCATCTTGTTGTTTACATACACATGTTGAGCTATTATTACAGACAATGTACAGAATCTGATAGGTGAATGGATTGTTTAGTTTGAAACAATTGTATATCATCAAAAGTTATCAAGTGGGACGTAAAGTGAAATAAGTGTAAAACTGTCCTTTAGTCTGTAAAAATATGAACAACAACGGGAATTGAGAACTTCAGTCTAAATAAGTATTCCATCATAAGCTGGTACTTTTACTCAGAAAATCGTTTCAAAGAAATTTACTTCGTTTCACAGAAATTTACACAAGAAAACACACCACCTATACGCCTATATCCGCGTAACTCATGCACTGGTACTGTGTGGTAAATGTCTTCTGTAGTATATATTAGGTTTTCCGGAAAGTTCGTGCCGATTTATAGTAGCTTACCTTTCGACTTATTTGCCATGAAACCACCTCAATTCTGGGAAGAGGGTATTTTCAAGTTAAAGGAAAGATGGAGACGCATTGTGCAACAAAATGGTTCATATTTGTTTGATTTAAAATGTAATGGCAAGTATTTATGGACCTTTTTCTTTCCTTTAAAAATCGGCACGAACTTTTCGGACAACCCAATATATATATTCATGTATGCGCCAAAAAGTGATATCTAAATTTCAATACACTAATAGAAACAATAGGTAAAACACCTGCATGCTACATCTTACTGTATATGTGTGTGCGTGTGTACATATATAATATGTGTGTGTGTGTATGCGTGTGTGTGTGTGTGTGTGTGTGTGTGTGTATACCGGGTGCGATAACTAAATTGTTGTCAAAATTACGCAAAAATGAAAAGAGCACTGACATCTAATTTTAACAGATATATTTATCGAAATTACATAAACATATCTTGAAATTCTAAAGCGTAAATTTAGACAATAAAATCACCATTGGCTTCAACCACGGCTTCCAGGCGACTTCAAAATATCCTGCAACTCTCCTGGACGGTTTCCTTGTCTTAGTTGGTGAATGCTCCCATAATCCTTGCCTTCAGTTCATCTTTGGTGTCTCTCGCTCACCTGTGCCCCACACATAATAAAGCGTTTTGCAGTCTGGGGAGTTAGGTGACCAGATGTCATGGGTGATGTGGTCGTAGAAATTGTCTGACAGCCATGACTGGGTTCTCCTGCTAGTGTAGCATTGTACAGTCTTGTTGCCAGACATAGGATCTTCCAGTAGCCACTCTCTTGACCCAGGGCAGCACTACTTCCTCCAGGCACTTGATATAGGCCTCCGTGTTGAGTGTCAGGCCCTGTGGGAAGATATATAGTGGCATATCTTAACCATTACTTGCGATCACTCGAAACACCATGATGTTGACACACATATATACACATATATACACACACGTTTAAACAGCAGATATCTGTTGAAATGTAACACATGGAGTAGATTGTTGTTACATACACATGCAAGCTGTAAGGAAACATAAAGAAACAAATATTAATATGTATACAACAAGGCGCACAAAATCACATACAATCACGCAAACATATATTCAATATTAGTATTTTGTATACACACACAAAATAAAATGTTTCTTAAAATTAACTCAATCAGCAGAAGTAAAAACAGATGTGTACGTACACTCCTTGCCTTATAATGACACTTAACGAAGGTAGAATAATGACTGACTTCATTACAGCTGTATTTAATACGGTTTGACTGATGATTCGTCGAATTAACAGGTTTTAGATTTAATATATATATTGAATTTGAAGAGTATTGTACCTCTCTAACGTTTAAATAGTAACAATTCATTGACTTATACACAGAATTCCATGCATTAAATTAGCATGACTACAATTGTTTCTGGTACAGGCACAAGGCCTGGAATTTAGGGGAAGGTGATAGTGGATTATATCGACCTCAGTACTCAACCGATATTTTATCGACTCCGAATGGATGAAAAGTAAAGTCGCCTTCAGCTGAATTTGCCCTCAGAGCATTCTGAGCCGGGGAAAATGCTGCTAACCATTTTATTCGACGCGCTAACAATTCTGCCAGCTCGCCGCCTTTAGCATGTTTAGAATGATGTAAATGTCATTTGCTAGTCATTTACTTGGTAGTCAAAGTAAAACTAGTAAATGCGGAAGGCTGCGAGCTGGCAGACCACTCAGCAGTATGGTTGTGGCAAGCATGGCTTTTCTGGTTTAAAAAGATTTTTCGCCAATAGGATGGAGCCTGAGAAAAACTTGGACTCCAGCCTAGATAAAACAAGACATCTCCATCGAAGTTAAAACGTCATCGACTACATTGCCATGTGTGTAAGGATATATGGATGTATGTATATGATTTTGTGCTTGTGCGTATGAAAAAGACAGTGAGAGAAAGTGAGTGTGAGTGTGTAAGTGTGTGTGTGACTATGTGTGAGTTTTATTGTATGTATGTATTTATGGTTTGCCTCGTGATCAAATAGACTAATTTTTAAAATAAATTTGTCAATATTTACAATCTCACTCATATTGACGCCTACACACGTACATGCATACATGCATACATACATTCATACATACATACATACATATACACAGGCAGCACTCACTTAGACGCATGCGCACACACATATTCAAACACACAAAGCTATAAGTACTCACACAGAAAGAAAGGGGATATTTTAGCATGGCAATTTGAAACAAAACTATATTTTAAATGTAGCTCTTTCATTCGGTCCACTTTAAAGACGTACTGTATGAAGATATAATATCACACAGTTCTGGAAGTATTCTGTTGCTGTAGTCCTTTTAGAAAATAACCTATTTTTTTTCTCTTAAATATTACGTCAAGAATCTCTTCAATTGACGTTTATCAAATGAAACAATACTGAATTACAATTATTGAATTTCTTACGTAAATAGAAGACGAAATGTTCATAGAAAGGGTATGTGCCACTTCGGTTTCCATGCCTTTATCAATGGTATCAGCAACGAAAATTGTGTCACCTCGAGTAAAATTGAAAGCAAAAATATAATAAAATTTATAAATTATTTTTTTTAAATGAATATAATTTTAATAATCTTTTTGTCATGGAAATAACCATTTTTCTCAGAGAATAATGCAATAACCCTTGAAAAGCGAATCCTACTAATCTGACTTGGAGAAAAAAAAAATTGCTTACTTTACGTTATTATTCTTCCCATGTAGCCATTCAAGTGAGTAAAAACGCTGCTGTGACGTCGGAATTGACGTTATCGTCACTGTTTTTGTATCTGTTGCTTAGCATTTACAAGACGTTTTCTTCTATAACAGAAATACCCTTTTTATTTCGCATGCAATAAAAAGCAATATGTATCTCATCGGTCACACTAGGGAAAGAAAGGTGAAACAGCAGAGGAAGTGAGAGTAGATGACAGTCATGGAATGAGAGTAGGCGGTAGTCACGGATACTAAAGCAGGCGAACAGCATTCAAAGGTTTTGCTCTGAAGCCGCTGATATTTTAATGAAAATACATCTGCAAAATTTGATCGTAAATTGTATTTACTTTATCAGTTTCACACACACACACACACACACACACACACACACACACACACATATATATATATATATAAACAAAAGTAAATGAGTATATGCAT
>NC_068984.1:43744004-43744360 GCF_001194135.2 Octopus bimaculoides | reverse complement strand
TCACATAACATATATATAAAAGTTATCTGAACGATAATTTAAACATTATATATGTGTGTGTGTTTGTGTGTGTATGTATGTATGTATGTATGTATGTATGCATACTTTCCTTTTTTTTCTTTCGTTTTAGTCCATTTTACACGTTCGCCCTTTCTGATACAAACCCTTCTTTCCTTTTCTAATTGGATAGCATATTTTACTTATTTCCTCAATCTAAAAAGTGCAAACAAACGTACGCGTACACACACAAATTCACACACATATACACACCTGTATAGGTGTATATACAAAGGTAGGCGTATGTATGAGTGCTTCGCAGAGGCCTTTGGATATATATATATATATATATATATATA
>NC_068984.1:43738145-43743659 GCF_001194135.2 Octopus bimaculoides | reverse complement strand
TATATATATATATAATATATATATATATTTGTATGTATGTACATAGAAATATATGTACATACACACACACATATATATATATAGTTATGTATACGTATATATATGTGTGTGTGTGTGTGTGTGTAAATAATATGAGGAGTTTAGTTCATTGATAATCTAAACGAATAGGTACTCTGTGTAAGTGATCATCCGTTGGGTTCCAAGTTCACAGCTGAGCTTGTAGCTAGGAATCAGTAGTAGACTTCCGAGATTGCAGGTATATATTAGAAGGAAAAGGACAACAAGTCCAAGGCAGGACGAGTATCTCAGGTTATTTAGAGAATTCAATTAGAGTAAGGTGAATTAGAAGTAGTAAACTCTTACAGCTGTTTCTGGGTATTCCATCATCAGAGACAAGGTACGTATCTAGGAAGGTTCCAGACAGAGAATTCACAGTGTATAAAAGAATAAAATAGTAGATAGAAGAATAAAGACAGGAGAATAAATTTCACAGTTCATTTTATTCCAGTGGGTGTGGACTTTGGTCTGTACTTCCGTGAAGGTAAAGGTCTTTAAGTATAATCCTAGGTAAATCCAGGCAGGACTTTGAATGTTGCGTTCAGATTGAAGGAAAAGATTGAGTGATGTGTGTGTGTGTGTGTGTGTGTGTGTATACATATATATATAACATATGGTATACTTATACACGGGGCAAATTTTAGCCATTTATCCGCAGACTGAAAAAAAAATGATGAACAACCTTGATTGATTTTCGAATCTTATGTTCTCATCAGAGGAGTCTACATCAATCTGGCAGTTTCGAGAGAAACGAACAGCCAAACTGTTTATATACTCAAGAAATGCAGCAGTTACTCTAGGAAGGAGTCCCTAATTTGCATACCGAAAGTGTTTAACACTCTATATATACCAGCGGCCTTTCAACGGGGATTTTAGTCCACACAGTACCAAGGTATGATATAGTATATATGTAACACACCCTATAATTATAAACAGGGCAAATTTTATCCATTTCTCTGCAGACTGAAAAAGGATGAACAACCTTAACTGATTTTCGAACCTTATTGGGTTATCATCATAGGCGTCTGTATTTATTTAGATGTACATATATATGTATGTATATGTACATGCATTATGTGGGTGATATTTTCTACCAGGATGTTACAATCGTACGTGAGTCTGCAAGTGCTTCAGTTCTGTAAATGAACTTCATTGCTGACATGTATTAATGCTTTACCTCATTCTGCTGATGTGTCATTGTCTATCATTAATAAACTGGCGGTATTTTTAACGACACGGGTATGCTAGTTAATTTCAATAATAAGATAGCAGAGAAGCTGATTGGCAGCAAAATAACGAAGAAAATGCCTGGTAGAACTTCGCAATGTTCCTTAAATGTTCTTTATTCGATTCCTGCCATAGTCAACTTAACTTTTCAATTCTTCCTTTTAATTCGTATATTGTCAGCGTAAATGTTGATAAATATGTGTCAAAGCTAGAAGTCAATATTAGGTAGGAATTGTAGTGGACTAGCAGGAGTGAATGTGATTCAGGATAAATGCATAGGAATGCTTGATATCATTTCTTCGTTCTGGAATCCCATTGTGGATGACTCCGTCTTTTATCCCTTTAATGGTCGATAAAAGAAATATTAGGACGGAAGGCGGTGTAGTAACAGTGCTGATTATTTCCCACTTCTGCAAATATTAGCATTGTGACTAGCTAAATGATATCAGCGTAATATTAAACTGTCTCCCTCAGGGAGCTGCTTACGTCATAAAGAACAAACATAATAGATACAGATATTCGATTTTTTTTATAAAAACATGGTATACAAATACTGTATACTGTCCACGGTTTATAAATACTGAAGTATGTACATATTTTGCCAACTTCATTCTTAAATCTCAATCGTATAAATTTAATCGGATAATTGTTCTCATAAACAAAGTTCATAGAGAAAAATGTTAACCACGTCGTAGATAGTGTTTATGTGATAATTAATCTTTATTTAAAAATGATGTAGCGAAATCTTTTAGTTGATGCTCGGTAGGTTTCGATGATATCTAGACAGGTTTAACATTAAATCTAGAGTAACATCAGTTTTAATGTTGCTTTCTTTCAGACTTCTTTAAATGTCTGCTCTTTAAAAAATCAATTTTCTTTTTAAATCTTATGACATTATGCCACAAATTCTTACTAAGATATTTTGGCTGTAAACAAATGCAATTTATTTTTTAAAAGAAAATTGTAGTTTTGATATTTATTTCATTCTCAGAGTTAAGAGTGGTGCATGGAGCAGACTTGCTTCAGCTGTGAATCAAACTCCAGCCATGGACATAGCAATGTCAAAAACGTATACTTTTCTTTAAACTAGTTACAGACACAGTGTTACATAATGCCCCTACGACCCCAGTGTGGTAAAGATGCATTAGGTTGAAAGGGTACTAAAGAAAATTTCACTTTCATGTACATCTTAGGTACATCAGCCAATGCTACAAACTATTAAATCACTTGGCAATTTTACAGTTATTCTGCTGATGGTGGAGCGGGGATACAAGTCCATCTTACTCTGCAGCACTTATTGCATCGAATTGGATTGAGTCATAGAAGATTTAAGTGCTTTGGCCACGAACGCAACATGATCCGTCCACCTCTCGGCTAGTTTTCGGATAGCCTTTTCACTCAGCAACTGGCCGTACTCGAATGAATCGATCGAATATTTCCCCTAGACATTCTAAAAATCTCTAATGTGGTAAAAATAACCCCTTTAATAACAGTAAAAAAATTTATTTGAGCTTCATGGACTAAAAGAGTGTGTGACATATGGAGTCAGCTTTTGTTTCCTAAAAATATCTCAAACTATACACTCATATAAAGAAAAAACTACTGTTTAATAGGGAGACCCCCACCTCGCTTTATGATTGTCATTCTTTCTTATTCACGTGGTTTCCATTCAATACTTTTGTCCTATTATCAAAGAAATATATATTAAGTAATAAACTCTGTATAAATAAACAGAGTGTGTACCACCGCAGGAAAGAAAGCATTTATTGATGTAAGGCACAAATATAAAGTTATTTTTATAGTTGCCAATGTAATAAAGCTAGTCTCGAGCACTTTATTGGAACAAGATTTCTGCATTCTCACTACCAACAACCATATTTCCATTTGAATGACTAGTTTATATCAAAAGTAGTCATTTCTTATATTATTTTCAATTAATAACAACTTATACATTAATGGCATTTCATTTGGAACGGGACTCAATTATTGGAATAGCTTGCCAATGAGAGACATTCATGTCGACCTCATCAATGATTTTAGAAATGTGTTGCATAAGTATTGTAGCCGTTATACCCATTAATCTCTATTTTTTTCATAAGTATAACGAGTGTCGTGTGCCAAAGGCTATGATTATTTAATCGTCAACTGTAACAATGCTACACGCACCATCGTCATACACACGCACATGCATGCATTCATGAATACATACATACATACATACATACATGTGTGAATGATAAATTAATTAATAATAAACTATGCATATACAGTCTGGGTTTTGTAACAATTTCTTTTACGCACTTTCCATCATAAATTGCCTAGAAGGTGGTTGATATTTAGACATAATACTCTAAACGTTACAATGGGAAATTGTCTTCATAATCTTCAGATTTGGGTTTGTCATTTACGGTTGGGGCATTGCCATCTTACGGATAAAAATCGCTAAACGTGTGACTTCTTTTTGCGATGGAGAAAGGTAACTTCGTCGAACGACCCATGCATCAGACGAGATGTAGAGTAGCAATAAAGATGTTGTTTCTCTTGTTTTGTTACTCTTCCACTCTGCTTCAAAACTCCCTACGCTGATCAAGGTGAGTTCTTTACGTATTAATAAACAAAAGAGAGATTAAAGATCGGAGCTGGCAGAATCGTTAGCTCACACCGGGTGACACGCGTAGCGGTATTTCGTCTGTCTTTACTCTCCAAGGTCAAATTCCGCCGAGATCGACTTCGCCTTCGTCCTTTTGGAGTTCGATAAAATAAGTACCAGTTGCTGGCCTTGTGCTAAAATTTGAAACCACTATTTTCCACTATATATATATATATATATATATATTATTAAGCGCCCTTCTGAAGCCTAGCCAGGCTCATGGGCCCGGTTTCTATAGCGTATGTGTTCCCCTAGCTGGACGGGACGCCAGTCCATTGCAGCGTTAGTCAAGAAACAGGAAGAAAGAGTGAGAGAAAGTTGGGGCGAAAAAGTACAACAGGGCTTGCCACCCACCCCCCTGCCGGACCCTCATGGGGAGATTTTAACAGTTTGATCGTTGTGGAAGATGTTCAGTATGATCATAACAAATGAGATGTCAAACTGGGTTTTTTTTATTGAGCTACAATTCTTTGTTGAAATGGGGTTTGGGGTATTTTTAATTTTTTATTCGATGAGCATCATTTTAAATGTTACATTCTGGTTGCAGTATCGATCAGAACTGTTTTTTATTTTTTTTATTTTGTGAACTGAACCCATTGTTCATTCCGTAAGTACGCTCCTGACGCATTTTCAAATCTGATAGTAAGCTCCTGGAGTTCTGCTTTACTTCTTTCCATGAGGTCGATGACCGAGTAATGCAGTTTGCAAAGAACCGTCATCTGTTGACAGTGAGGGGTGGAATTCACAAAGTGTTTCCGATGTGGCATTTTCTTGCAGGTTGTCAGTCAAACTGTGCTTTTTAATTGTCATATAGTGATAGAATCATTAGGAAGAGGTTCCTATCATAGAAGAAATCATTTAAAGGCTTTCTTGATGTCAATGAATTTGTATTAGAGATGGTGTGGCAGATGTTTGTCGATCAGCAATCTAACGTTAGATATATGTTAGGACTTGTCACATTTTTATCGTAATACTGGCTGTTCTTCTATGCGCATTTCTTCCGCTTTCCACTTACGTCTCCTTAAGAAAACACTATGTAGTAGATTCGCACAGAATCTTATGACATCTTTCTTACTTCATAACAAATATAGAACCTCATAGTGGTTATTCTTTTGGCAATTTCGTTGCTTGAAAATCTCCTTATACGTGGCTCTCAAAGCTTTCATGAGTACTGCCCTTCATTTCTAGGGAATCTACTGGAATATTGTCGACTCCTTAATGGGTTTTTTTTTCTTTGAGAAGGTGCACCATACTTTCTAACTTCTCCTTTTATACTGGAGCATTTCGAAGTTTCCGTTGAGATTAGTGGCACTGTCAAGAATGCTAGTGTCATTTATACATACATACATTCATACGAACGTGCGCGCGTGTGTGTGCGTGTATATAAAACGATAAACAAGAATTTGAAGAATACATTTTATAATTCTGTGCCATCATCTCGTCTAAGGATGTATATCCATTTAGTATGATACGCAAATGGTGTATCATATATCTATCTACCGGTCCATGTGTCTGTGTGTATGTATATGTGTGTGTGTGTGTGTGTGTGTGTGTGTGTGTGTGTGTGTGTGTGTGTGTGT
>NC_068984.1:43736121-43738021 GCF_001194135.2 Octopus bimaculoides | reverse complement strand
CCCCGCCTTGAAATTTTAATCGAATGAATCGACTCTAGGACTTATGCATTTTTTAATCCTGCCACTTATTCTATCGGTCTCTTTTGCTGAACCGCAATGTTACGGGGATGCAAACACACCAACACCGGTTGTCGAGCGGTGCTGGGTGGACAGACAGGAAGATACACACACATAGTTGTACATATATATACATACATACGTACATATTTACATACATATGTACGACGGGCTTCTTTCAGTTTCCGACTACCAAATCCATTCACAAAATTTCGGTCGGTCCGAGCCTACATCTTGCCCAAGATGTCACGCAATGGGACTGAATCTGGAACCATGTGATTGAGAAGCAAGCTACTTACCACAGAGCCATATATATATATATTTCTTTATTACCCACAGAGGGCTAAACATAGAGAGGACAAACAAGGACAGACAAAGGGTTAAAGTCCAGTGCGTAACTGGTACTTATATAATCGATCCCGAAAGAATGAAAGGCAAAGTCGATCTCGGCAGAATTTGAACTCAGAACGTAACAGGAGACAAAATACCGCTAAGCGTTTCGCCCCGCGTGCTAACGATCCTGCCAGTTCGCCGCCTTATATATATGTATGTCTTAGTGAATCTTTATGCCAGGGCAATTTCTTGTAACAATATCTCTTATTACTCTTCTTTAGCCATGCGTCATACAATGCGGATCATCGCTAAGCTTATCCATGCAAAATCAAAAGTGATAAAGAAAAATTACCTCCTTGTGCATTTTCAATTAGTTGTTCTAACTCACTTGTATTAACCTTCGATACACCTGAATAGTAAAAAGCTATGCTTTGCTGAAGTCACTTAGGAATTCAAATAACTAGTGAATCGAATTTCAGTAATTGACAAGTTCACACGTTAGACGGAGCTCTACTGTGCACTATTTTACAATCATTTCTTAATAGATTTATTTTTATTGAAAAATATATAACTTTCATATTTTTGTAACCTGGAAACCAGATTTTGGATAAAGCAAGCACTTCCATTCTCATAGCATCCTAAGAACGAATATTCACCGGATTATTTTGAACGAGGCTAGCTTAGTATTTAAAGTAAATATTTTTAATGATGAAGTTGAAAAAACTAAATGTTTAAATACATATATACGACGAACTTCTTTCAGTTTCCGTCTACCAAATCCACTTACAAGGCTTTGCCTGGCCCAAGGGTTTTCCTGGCCCAAGGCTTTGCCTGGCCCAAGGCTTTGCCTGGCCCAAGGCTTTGCCTGGCCCAAGGCTATAGATGAGTTCGAATTCTGCTGATGAAATTGCCTTTCATCTTTTCGGGTTCGATAAATTAAGTACCATTTGCGTACTGGAGTCGATCTAAATGACTGTCCCCCCACCCAAAAAAAAAATTTTGAGTGTTGTGCCTAGAGTAGAAAAGAATATATATGTAAACGTGTATATATGTGTGTATATAGCACTAGTACTCCATCGGTTACGACGGTGAAGGTTCCATTTTATCCGATCAACGGAACAGCCTGCTCGTAAAATTAACGTGCAAGTGGCTGAGCACTCCACAGATACGCGCTACCTTAACGTAGTTTTCAGGGAGATTCAGCGTGACACAGATTGTAACAAGGCCAGCCTTTTTGAATTACAGGTACTGTTTATTTTTGCCAGCTGTGTGGACTGGAGCAACGTAAAATAAAGTGTCTTGCTCAAGGAAGCAACGTGCCGCCGGGAAACGAACTCACGCCTTTACGACCGTGAGCGGATTACCCTAACCACTAAGCTACGCGCCTTCACATGTGTATATATATGCATCAGACAGTAAATAGACAGACACGCATACAGATAGATGGAGGGAAAGACAGAGAGACGGATAGATAGATAGATAGATAGATAGATAGATAGATAGATAGATA
>NC_068984.1:43732164-43735850 GCF_001194135.2 Octopus bimaculoides | reverse complement strand
TCCTTAAGAACCACATCATTTTACGTTGCCCCAGTTTACTCAACAGTAAATGAGAACTTGCTGACAACTGCTGCAGCTCTCTCTCTCTTCCTCCCTCTCTCTCTCTCTCCCTCCCTTTCTCATGTCAAAACATTAGTTTCTGCTCAGTCAAGGGTCGGTGAGCCGAGAAGGTATTTGTGATTGCTCGCGAACGCGTAGACACTTAAAACAAATAGAAAAAGCGTGGCACACACTATCAGGTCTTATTTGTTTGCGAGCGAAGGGTAAGCTTTTAAGCTTTTTATCTTCTTACATATACATATATTTATATATAATGCTTTTTTATTCTTATTCTTTCAGATTCCTTGCTTGCGCGTGTGGATCAAAAGAAGGAGTACGTATAACACAAATTGAAGTCATCTATAATGTAAATCATACATTTTTCTGGTGAGTTCAACTTTTAAAGTATTTTAAACATCAAAATATATAGATTCATACTCCACAAGCCCCAGACGAATTAGAAAGCTGGTGCATAGCTTAGGTTTCTTTGATACTTATCGGAAAGACAGATCTGTTTCTGCATATTGATCCTTTTTTTATCGATGACGTTCCTAGAAGATATATGTCGTATTTTTCCCTGTTGAGACGAGTAGGTTTTTGTATCCAACCCTAAAACACTTAGAAATCTTGCAACAAATGTGCTAACAAATGTGATTTATTCATTATATCTTCAGCAAATTTTTTTGTTTTTGGTTTTGTTTTTGATTTTTTTTTTAACACAAGGTTTCCTTTGGTTTATAAGGTTAAGATATGACTATATTGTACAGCAGTTTCGAGAAAACGCTGTATATTGACACGCTTTTTTTTTATTGCTACTAAGAGCAATTTTTCGTTAGTGATCTTGCTAAAACTTTGTAAAAAATCATGAATATCTAATTTCTCATATCAGTTAAATTTACACTGTTGGGTGTGTTGCATATAGGAAATCAATCTTTGTTACATATCCTTTCGATATCTTAGATTGTATAAAATAAGAATAAATCATTTAACTAAAATATCTCCATTTTGTGTGGTAGGCCTAAGACAAATCATGTTTAACTCCACTGCTTACTCTTTGGGTGATTTTTTTACGCAGTAACAAATTTTCAGATCTGATTTCCGGTCCTTTCTCGGTCTACATTTTTCTTAAAGATATTCACTTTTACCAGCTGCTTATTTTCCTAGGAGGGTACTGCCCTCCCTTTTCTGAATATTTCTTGTATATTTCTTTTTAAATCTTCTATAAAGATCGTCGTTTTTCGTCGCAAATACAATCACAATCTCTGAAAAGAACCATGAGAGTACATGTGTTCATGTGACGAAGCCCTTGTGAATACCCACTCACATATACATACAAATACAAAATATACACATACGAAGTAAATACTAAAAACTGATTTTGCACATAAATTTTCGATTTTAGATTAAATTTAATTTAAAAGTGAACATTTGTATGAATCACATGGCTCTGAAACTTCGGTATTAAGACTGTTTCCAACAGCTGAACGAAATGTAGCACGTAAAATTCGTGTTTCTCGCAGAAGAGCTTTGTTGTAACATTCCAGTTAAGAGATCTAATTCGAGATCATATATTCCAAAGTGCTGATCAATCGAACACTAACAGTCAGCAATATGAGTCGTGTACAATACGACGAAACTTAAACTCCCAATTACTTTGCCTACGTAACTACAATTAAACACCATGTTTAGATAGGTTTTCAAAAATGTGAACAATAGGAGCGCTGAAATTTCATTAGTATTTCGTCAGTGTAGAGAGCGGAGTCAAAGCTTTCCGCTCTAAACTATTACTCTCAGGTGATCCGTTGGCCAACTAAAAGTCTCTCCTTATCGCTTTCAACGGTGCAACAACAAAGAAAATCATGAGTTTTAACTAAAATATTGTTCACTAAAACGTTTTGAAAATCTTCGGTTTTACAAACAGTGGATAAAATTAATTCCCTCGGAGATAGTATCTTGTTATATTATATACTAGGTTCAAAGACCTAGAGGGGTCTTACTGGAGGGGAGAAATGGGAGGTGCGCATTAATTCAGTTATTTTATACAGGTGTTGTTTTGTCTGAAGGACCAAAAGTTGTTTGGTCTGAAGGACCAAAGGCAGTTCGAACCATCTCGTCAATTTTTTCGGACTGCATTTGTTTAAAACGTTGTTTCTTTTTAAGATTATGGGATGTAATATGAGTGAGATTTGTCTACTACTTCTAACAGGTCGCACGACCACATAAATGCTCACTCCATTGACTTCAGGGATGGTAAACATTTCTAGGTAGCGCAGTAGTTAAGTGAGGTAGCACAGCACTGAACTAAATCTATCACATTTTGTTTTAACCTTCTCGGTTCTCAGGTGAAACCGCAAAGAGGGGTTATCTTTTGTCCATCTCTGGAGTCAAATGAAATAAGTATCTGTAATAGCCTGACAAATCGATTCATTTATCCCTATCCCCATTAATTTAAACATTGGCTTTGTAATGTCAGAAGAAGTTTAAACCCAAACGACGCAAATCGATACTTCATTTAAACTAAATACCTAACTGATTTGTTTCATGAAGATTATCTTGAACAAAAAAGCTGTTACATATCAATATATCTAGTTATTTGTATGCGTATTTGTGTATGAGAGGGAAAGAAACATTTGAGATAGAGACTGAAGGAAAACGACGGAATTAAATGAATAAAATAGATTTTGAGTTTATGTATTAATATGAGCATATGTATAAATTCATGTCTTCCATATGTGTAAATTATTTTTGTGTGTTTCTGCATTTGTATCCAATATTAATGCTTATGCATCCGATAGTATGCTTATGCATCCGATATTATTTAATCTTACGTTTGCATCGCCGTGGCATACCAGCAAATGATTTTTACACAATTTATATAATTACCGGCGATTCAATTCGTCCCTGGTTCGGTTCAGGTGTTTGATGTTGATAAGCCACAAAAATGGCGAAATATCGGTATCCATCATTCCTGAATGGAATCGGAGGCAAGTTGTCTCACTTGTCTTTGACTTCCAGGTGTTTTTAACACCCATCATAATGAGGGAGTCGTCTCCCAGGCGTTACGCCTCAGCGAGCCGGCGAACAAACAAAACGCATGCAGTGAGCATGAGCGATTGATCGATGTTTACAACACTAGTAACAGAATACAAGATAAGAAAATGAAATTATATATACATAGCTACATGCATACATACATACATACATACATACATACATACATACATACATGCATATAGTTATTTTTTCAAATCTATGTTGCTTTGTCTATATGTTGAAAGGCATACAGAAACACAGAGAGAGAGAGAGACAAAAGTAAAAATATTTATCATATACGAGAGGATGCTGAAAAGTTCCTGGTATTAAGGGCATCGCATAAGATCTGGTTGGAGGCCCAGCCTTCTGAGTTCTTTTACAGGGTCACTGCAATAAATGTGTGAATCCGAGAGAGGAATAATAAAATCATGTATTTTCTTTGACCGAAAGCCAGGAACTTTTTCAACACCCCCTCGTATATATATATAGTCGTTCTTTGAAGTTTGTGTTCCGTTCTATTGACTTGCACTTAAAATTCCCGCGTATTAAATCAAAACTTGATAGTTACTATGGTGACAACAATTCCTGCCTCTCTCTCACTCACTCTTTCTCTC